>NW_004567114.1:55508254-55509635 GCF_000260355.1 Condylura cristata | reverse complement strand
GGAGAAAAGGACAGATGGAAGCTGGGATTGAGGGGTGGGATTGAGGAGTTAACAGGTAAGTGAGGAGCCCTCAGGAGGAGGTTTCTTTTGTGAGGGGGGAAGGGAATTTACAGATTACCTGTTTACAGTTTCCCTGAGCTAAGAGGATTTGGAAGGTAGAGCAAGATTTGAGAAGGGAAGGTGGAGAACACAGAGTAACAGGGCTTGAAAGCTAGAGATCTCAGGCCAACTGCAGTTGTGCTGGCAAAATCAAAAGAGTCAAGGCTCTTTTCCATCTGAGAGAGGTCAGATGGAGAGAAGGGCACATGAACCCTGACTACCCTTTCAGCCCCACCCATATCCCCAACCCTCTGAGGGGTGCAGAGGAGGGGTCAGTAGTGTGAACAGAGGAGGAGGAACAGGGTCCTGGCACAGTGAAAGCAGCTGAGGTGCTGATTAGTGATGACAGAGTCTGGGAGATCAGAGGAGGAGGAGGAGGACTCCAGAGGAGGGGAAAATTTGTGAGTGTGTGAGGAACAGCAATCAGAAGGCTTAAATGGAGGAGTTTAGTGGGAGACAGAGCTTGGAGGGAGCTTAAGGGGGGAGGAGGGGAGCCAGAAGAAGGCAAGCCTGGGCTTAAGGGATTTCTGACCATTTTCCATTGCACTGACAGAAGTTGTTGAGGTCAGTAAGGACCAAAACGGTAAATGTGCCAGTTTCTGGCCACTGGGAGCCATTATAGAAATGATATTGAGGCGAGACAGTGTTGCAGTAAAAAATAAGGTGTTTAAGGAAATGTCAGCTTTTAGTCCCTGCAGACCCAGGGAAGAATGGAGGCATCCCAAAGGAGTGGCAGAATCAGCCTTGGAAAGACAATCCCCACGGCCAGTGCCACCAATCCCACCATGGAAACTAGACCCAGAAGAACAGCGTGCTGTGAATCCGGAGCTAGTCCTGCCAACGGATACAATGGGAGAGAACAGTGTCCCACAAATTCGGCTGGCCCTTCAGCTGGGGGGGTGGGGAGTGGGATGTCCAGTGAAGCAGAGAGGGACATCCCCACTCCCTGTGTGATGCCAGAGCAGAACACCTTGGGGAGGCAAGCATCCAAGGATCCATGGATCCACTGACCTGAGCCCACGAATTTTGCAGGACAGTGACAGCCCATCGGTTAGGTCCAGGGAAGGTCAGACAGTCCTGGACAGAGGGCCTCCGGTGAAGGAGGGTCTAGGAAGAGACTTAGCCCTGGAATGTGACCAGTGTTTGGGCTTGCTGTGTCTACAATGGAGGAACAGGTTCCCACCACGCAGACTTGCTGGGTTTCCAGCACCAAGATGAAAGTTTTGGTGCAGTTAAGAGATGGAGAGTCAGAGAAAATTTCTGACAGGAAGGAACTTTATTG
>NW_004567114.1:55504410-55507998 GCF_000260355.1 Condylura cristata | reverse complement strand
ACAAAGTACACTGCTGAGGGAGGTAGTGGCCTGTCAGGAGAGGTCTGCCGGCCATGGAGCAGCTCCCTGGCGGGGATCCAACTCCTGCTGCAGTGGCTTTGGTGCTTCCTAGAGCCATTGCGCCAGCGAGGGCCCTGACAAGATTTTTAAGAAACTGGAGGAGGCTTCTCTGTTGGGTTTGTGAGGTCAAAGAAAAATGGCGCTCTGCATCTTATGTGACCCAGGATTTCCAACTCAGTGTTTATGTAACAGCTGGTCGGTGGGACATCGAAATGAGTGAAAATTTTCCTTCCTACTTTCCATTTTCTTCATGAACCTATATTAACGCAATAGTCAGAAGGTCGTTTATTTTTAAATAAGGCCCACTACTGAGCAAGTGGAAATCTGTTCACCTCCTTGGCTATATTTGGTTAGGCATTTTATTTGGGAGGATGCTACTGCAAATGGGATTGTATTAATTTCCTTTTTTTGGATTATTCATTGCTGGTGTAACGACAGACAACGGAGCTTGTATCCTGCTATGAATTTTATTTATTTAATTTTTCTATGGGGGAGTTTCTATATAATTATAGTCTGGTCACTCGGTCAATATGTCATTTTACTTCGTTTTTTTCCCACTTGTATGCCTTTTATTTCCTTGTCTTGCATAATTGTCCTGTCTAGGACTTTGAATTCAATGTCAAATAGTGGTGGTGAAGTAGACATTCTCAGTCTTTTACCACTGCATGAGATAGCCTTTGGCTCAGTAAACCCCCTTTATGATGTTAGGAAGTTCCCTTTCTTCCTAGATGCTGAAAAATCCTTTCCCCTTAAAATCATGAATGACTGTTGAGTGAATTTTCTGCATCTATTGCAGTGATCATGTATTTTCCCTTCATCCTATTACTATGGTGGGTTACACTGATTGGATTTCTACAGCTCTGCAGGAGTTAATCCCAACTGGCCATGGACTATAATCCTTTTATTGTGTTGTTAGACTCAATCTGTTGAGTTTTTGTTGGGAAAGTTTGCATCTCTTGTCATAAAGGACACTGATGTTCAAGTTCTCTTTTGGTATTTTTGTCTCTTAGGTACCTGGGGATGCTGGTCTTGCAAGAAGTATTCTTTTCTGTTCTATTTGTCCTGTTCAATTTGTCCTAATTTGTCCATTGACTCTGGTAAGAATAGGGGAGATAGGGTTGGTGGGAGAGAAAACATATAATTCTTTATATGTTTAGTAGGATTCATCAATGAGACCATTTAGTACTGGGCTTTTCTTTGTTGGGAGGTTTCTGATTGCTGGCTCAACCTCCTCGTAGTTCTGGTCATATTTTTTATTTCATCTTCAGTCAGATTTGGAAGTTTCTGTTTTTCTAGGAATTTGCCCATTTCATGTAGATTGTTAAACTTGTTTGGTATACAAATGTAGATAGCATTTCCCACAAATTCTTTTAATTTTTCCATGTTGGTAGTAATAGCCTCATTTACATTCTGGTTTTAATATTGTAACTCCTCCCTTTTTTCTATATTTCACCGTGAACAATGCTCTTATTGAATCCCATAAATGTTGGTGTGTTGCCTTTTTCTTTTCTTGTTTAAGATTTATTTATTCATGCATACAGAACTGGGGTACAGGACGTAGGTACAGGAGCAGGGAGAGGATTCAGCAGAGACAGAGTGGAGACCAGAACAGGCAGATCAATGAAGTACACTGCTGAGGGGAGCAGCAGGGGAGACAGGAGATGTCTGCTGTCCCATGTGGTCACTTCCTGGGCCAGGGATTGAACTTACACTGAATTGGCTGTAGCTCACTTGAAGTATTGCGCTTTAAACTGCTGCACCACCAGGGAAGACAGTGTTTTTATTTTCATTTATCTCACAGTCATGCTTATTTCTTCTTTAACTATAGGGTTACTTAAGTGTGTTGCTTAATTTCCATGTCTGTGAGTTTTCTAGTTTTCCTTGCACTTTTGATTTTTAGTGCATTTCATTTAGGTTGGATAAGATTATTTATATCATTTCATGTTTAGTTATTATAAATTTAATTAATTTCAAGAATTTAAAACTCTGTCAGAGATGTTTTACAGCCTAACATATGGTTTACCCTGGGAAATGCTTATCGAGAGAACATGCACTGGAGAGAATATTTATGCTATTGGGGATGGAATGTTCCATGTATTTGTCTGGTCTACGTGGTTTATAGTGTTGTTCAAACTCCTGGTTTCCTTATTAATTTTCTGCCTAAAGGTTCTACACACTCTTTAAGGTGTATAATTGAACTCTCCTACTATTTTTTGAGAATTGCCTATTTCTCCCCTTTACTTTCTCAATGTTGGCTTCATTACTTGGATCACTGATATGATTAACCAGTTTGTTGATCAGATGAGAAAATAGCAGCCGACACCATGAAGCTGTCTGACACTGATCACTGACCGAGGAGACCCCTCTGCCCTCTGAGCCATTGGTATTTCTTCATTTCACAGATGAGACTGTTGAGACACTGACAAGGTAGTGCTATTCCACCTCCCTTGTGTCAGAGCCCAGAGGGAGCAAGGATTATAATGCAGAGGTCTGATTCCAAAGCTGGTGATCTTATCCATGGCTCTGCAAATGCACTGTTTGCTACATTGTTCAAGGAATCTGGGGTGAAACAAAGCTTTGCTGCAGAATATAAGTTTCTGTTTCTATGGCTACTGTGCAATTCTGTTCTTTTAGAACAGAGAGGCAGCCTATCATGATGGAAAGGTTCATGTAGATCACACTGTTCCTTTCCTTAAAAATACTTTATGGTCATTTTCTTCTTTATTTTCCTGACATTTCCCCCCACTCTCCACAGTATATTGAGCCTAGCCCTGAGGGCTCCCCTGCCCTTACCTTCTCACACACATGCCCAGAACCAAGTGGAAGTAGGCAGGCTCTTCCTTTCAGGCAGTGACATAGCACAGAACTGTGACATCCCACAGAAACTTGACAGTTGGTTCCACTGCTGTACACTGATTTCCCTGAGTCATATCACTCTCTTATGTTCTGCCTAAAATCTGAATCTACAGGCCCCTGGGGCCAGCTTTTGGCCCTGGCCTGTTTCATTTAACCACATGACTCCACCGTGTTTTGGAGAAGAGTCTTGGCTCAGTTAGGATTTATCTGTGCGTTCCTATTAAGAGGCTGGGGCGAGAGCCAGAATTTCTGGGGTGTTTATAAGATATCAAACAGTTTGGAAGAGACACTGTCATGAAGGAGACATGGTGTGGGCTATGTACTGTAGTGGGAAGTTCACGCTTGTTGGAGACCAGCTCCAACTTTTGAGGTGTCTGGAGGCAACACAGGCAGGACCCTAAGATGGGAAGGGGTGGGCATGCAGAGATTCCAAGAGGGGGAGAGGAGTGGGAGTGAGGAATACAGGGGAGCTGGAGTTGGGTGCAAATCTTCCTGCTCTGCCTTCAGCAGAGGTTTATTTTATACATTTCAAGCAGGCAGGGGGGGTGGCATTAGCATATGAAAGGGGTTAAGATCACAATCACCTTTTTTCTAAGAATGGTCTGGGGTCCTTTGACCTTTACTTGAGATTATAACATTCTAAAATCAATCAAGGTTAAAAAAACAGGTACA
>NW_004567114.1:55501677-55502325 GCF_000260355.1 Condylura cristata | reverse complement strand
GTTACTGGCCATGTTTAATTCCAAGGCACTGAACTTAACCTTGAACTTCAAGAGCACATCAACTTTCTGAGGAAGCAAACAGTGTACAAAAAACATCAGGAAATATTCATCCCCCTCTCTGTCCCTGTCACGTCCTCTGTGCCCGCTCTGGAAGCATGGAGGTGCCCTGTCAGCACCCGACAGAGCACCCGGACAGCAGGTGCGGGGTGCCGTCAGGCAGCCCTCTCTCTCCAGGACACACAGCCCGGGCTCCTCCGCTGTTGTAAGGGAGTTGGGAATCCACTCACCTCCCCTCAACACTCTCCAGTGGAAGTTCTCCTCAGAGCTCAAGTCCGGGGCCCCCTAGACTGGGTCTTATGTGAGTTTTTCCCGCTTCATGCCAGCTCACCTGTCAGGTAAGGAAGTGGATGGGACCAGAGGGGCGGGTCCACCTCACCCTCACTCTACGTGAGTAGGCCTCTTCTAGCCAAGCAGGGCTGCAGATATGTTTCCGGAAGCAAATATTCCCCTTGCGTCCACCTTCTCCTGGACAGAGCCGGTTACAGAGGACGTACAGGGTGCCCAGGTGGGGGCACTTAGCTGAATGAGAGGTGCTCTCTCCTTGCATAGAAGACCAGGTTCCCAGCAGGTTTACACAGCTGTCCATTT
>NW_004567114.1:55475702-55476622 GCF_000260355.1 Condylura cristata | reverse complement strand
TAGGTATGGTGTGGATGCTATACCATCCACCAATGTTGCATCTCTTTTGAATTTCTTCAGTCTTTTTTGTGGGCTTCAGAAACTTTTATTATTTTAATCTGCACATGTTATAAAACATAAATCTCTTCTTTATTAGATTTGCTCCTAGGAGCCCCACAGCTTATTGATATGAGTTATCTTTTAAAAATACATGTTCTCATTGGTTGTCGTTATGTAGGAGCTGATTTTGCTTATTGGCCTCATTGAGTCCAACTAGACATAGTAGTTAATAGGCCTCCTGGGTCATCTAAATAGAGGCATCCTGTCATAAAGGAAAGGTGACTATTTCAGCTTCTTTTCTGGTCCTCGTATATTTACCCCTTTTTCTTATTTTATCGATAAGACCTAGGTTAGGACCTAGGATGAGTTAAACAACAGGAATGCAGGAGAAATCAAGTCTGTAAGATTGTACTATGAAGGTATTGGGTGTATTTTATGAGTTGTCATCGTCCCTAAAGGAAGGGTGGGTGGTATGAACACAGGAAGGGGAATGAAGACAGGTGATGAGATTGCTGAGATATTTAGGAATGAGCACCACAGGGATGTGCTGGTTGCCTTTGTGGGGTGAGGAAAAGGAAGCAGCCAATTTTAAAAAGAAACATCTCATTTTGACAATTTCAGATTACAAAAAAGTTGCGCAAATAATACAAAGAATTCTCGGAGATCTTTTACAAATGTCAACGTTTTACTATAGTTGTTTCTCTCCTTTAAGAGTAATTGCAGGTAGTCTGCTGTTTTACACCTCAATCTTCAATGTGTTTACTCCAAAGCATAGATTAAAAAAAAATACAATGCCATTATTAAATCTAGATATTAATATTGCTGTAATGCTATTATATGACCACAGAATTTATTCACCTTTCTCTGACTGTTCCAATAAT
>NW_004567114.1:55464798-55473424 GCF_000260355.1 Condylura cristata | reverse complement strand
TGTAAACGGTTCATGGGCTGGAAGGGCATCCAGAGAGCCAAAGAGGCCAGCTGACCTTGACAGCCAATGATGACTGAGCCAGAGGCTGATCACTGTGTATAAAACTTTTCTCCCCCAAACTGCTACCCCTCTGAGTCAGTGGGGGAGAGTGTGCCATAGAAGGGGAGAGGCAAATGACATATCCACACCATCCCTTCTCCTGTTTAGTCCCTATTTCTAAGCTCTTCTTAAAATTTTAGCTTCTCTTATAGTCATTTCTCTTGTTTTATGTTTTATTTCAGAATTAGCAGAAACATTTTACTTTTTTCTCTTTAACTAACATTTTGCTTATCCTAGTTGAATGAGTTCTAGAGAATTTATGCCTTATAAATAAATAAATAATCATTATGACGCTCCATTCAGAGTATGTTGAAAGACAGAAGTGACATTTTTCTTTATTTGCTTCG
Source organism: Condylura cristata (assembly GCF_000260355.1). Taxonomy (NCBI): domain Eukaryota; kingdom Metazoa; phylum Chordata; class Mammalia; order Eulipotyphla; family Talpidae; genus Condylura; species Condylura cristata. The sequence continues at coordinate 55,472,978 of NW_004567114.1, read as the reverse complement.
AAATGTGTTGCAGTCACAATAACTTTCCTCCTGCCTAGGATTAATGGCATAATTATTCACACTGGGCAACAGGGGTGGAATGAGTTTGAACTTGGCATGAATTAATGCACTAAAATATGCCTCCTGTTCTCGCTCAATGCCTAATTAATTCTGAATTATGAAATTTCCTTTGAGTTACTCAAAAAGCTTGGTCACTGGATTCGGTGCAATTGTTCTTTCTTTGCAATAAAAATCAAGTGATTTGATAATTACAGGCTGTTTGAAGAGAATGTTCATTTGAGCATCCCAGGATGGAGAGCGCAATTACCATAAGGAACTTTCTAGAGGTTTAAAGTGACAAATCTACACATGATGTGTGCACATGGGCCCCAAAGGAGACTGACCTTTTCATGAGCCAGCTTTGCCACAAGGGAAGATGGAGAAGCATGACCTCATTTTTTCCCCAGTCCTGTCTTTGAGGTCAGGAATTGCCACCAAGAACGTCATGCCTTTGACTAGGACATTGTCATCTTTGGTGCCCAATGAAGAGAGATTGAGTTGTGTGTCAAGTACAGCACAGTCCAACAATGAAGATGAGAACTTGCTATTCCACAGCCAACTCTGACCACACCCTTGCTAGCTGCCCCTTCAACAGAGGAAGAGTCACTCATGTGGATTACTGGAACTCAAGACACTGACAGATAAGAGATGGTTCAGAATAGCATCACATAACCAGTGGGGCTCAAGCCTTTAAGGAGGTGCTTCTCCACCTGGGAGAAGACCAGGCTGGGAAATGCTTCCTGGTTCTTCCTTTTGACCCACAGTCTTTCGTCATGCTGAGAAGTTACATAACTGAGAAGTTACACACAACGCATACCTGTGCACATACACATACTTATGAGCTTCCTTTCAACATGGAGGAAAACAACACTTGAAATGGAAAATCTGAGAGATTAAAGGGGTGTAGGAAACTACTCAGTCCTGTCTTGTCATTCTACACATTGGGAAACTAAGACTCAGAGATGTGAAACACAGCTAGTTTACGGCAGAACCAGAACTGGGATCTTCTGATTTCCCAACATCCTGGGCTCCCCGCTCTTGGAGGGAAGCCACTCTCCTCAGGTACGCTTGCTACCTCACCGGGCAGCCATTGCTCAAGGACTGCCAAGTTCTCATATTCCTGGTTTTTGGGACACTGAACCTCCTGGGACTTTAATAAGCGGGGTCCACGTGGGTGCATTGTTGACCTTCCCTTCACGTCAGCATGATGTGATCCTCAAACAGTAAGGCCAGTGAGATACATCCACAAAGCAGGGACTAGTCCTTCCTGTACCCCCAGGCCTCAGCCACACAGAGCCCCATCCTCAGAGCACCAGCTCCTTGCTGCCTTACAGAGCCCAAACAAGTACTTGAACTTAATTGATCTGGATGTTTGGAATCAAACTTCATTAGCTCAAATTACTTCAGTTTGCCTAATTTGTTTCTCTATGTGAGCTCTGATAAGCTTGGTTTAACATCTTCTAAACGGTAGTGTTTATCATCATCAATGCCTACTCAAATTACCTCTGCCAAGTAATGGACTGGGAGAAAAATGGTTTAAAAGGTATTGCTAGTTTGTGTGGATACTAACACACACACACACACACACACACACACACACACACACACAGTCCAAGTCATGAAAGAAGCACATTTATTTTCATAGACAACTCCACTTTATAAAAATGAAAGTCAAAAAAACTCTTTCAATCACCAATATTCAAGCATTCCTTCCTTGTGTGTTTTGAATTCTGTAAACTTTGAGATATTTTTTCTATTTATAGAGAGGGATAAAGCCACTGTAATGTTTTTTTTTTGTTGTTGTTGTTTTTGTTTTTTTAAGATTTATTTATTTGTGCATACAGAGCTGGGTACAGGTCAGAAGCTCAGGGGTGGTGAGAGGCTTTACCAGAGACAGAGTGGGGGGCAGAACAGGCAGATCTATGAAGAACACTGCTTAAGGAACAGCGGGCGGGTCAGGAGAGGTCTGCCGCGCCATGTGGTCACCTCTGGGGCAGGCGGGGATCAAACTCATGTGGAAGTGGCTTTAGTTTTTTCAGTGCTGTGCTTTAACCCGCTGCGCCACCAGGGAGGGCCGCCACTGTAATGTTTTTTTTTCCCAGTGTATCAGAGACTTTTGACTAACCTGTGTGTTGGCAGGTGTTTCTACATACAAAAATTTATGTTGGTGGGCAAAGTATCCATTGGAATAGAGGTGTGTGTCTCCCTAAGAATGATCATGGGTCCCAGTAGAGAGAAAATTTTAGCATTATTGAAAGTCATATAGAATCTCTGGGAAGGAACTGCCAGCAAGGGTTGCTTCCAAGGAGGAGTGTGGAAAGGGAGACTTTCTTTCTGTATACTCATTTATGGACATTTAATTGACTATCTTCCCACATTGCCCCCCCCACCTATGCACTGTGATATTAATCCCAAATAATCAGTTTGCTACAGTATTTAGCTATACTAAAGTATACCTATTAGCTATACTACATAGACAACTTACATTTTTATGTAAACCCAAGTGCTTTAATTCCAGATAGGCATTTCACATGTGCAATGACAGGCTGTCCATCTACTGTGACTTTAACATGCAGACTGGATGGGAAAAAGCTTAGCTAGCACCGAGGCTGGAGAGGCCTCTCTGGACACCATCACAACCCAGTGACTTTGTGTTCTCCAGTCTGGAGCACAGAGCTGTTTTCATTCATTGCCTAAGTTGGTAGAAGCTCTGAGTTCACAGTCAGGTTAATAAGACTTTGATAACAAAATGGTGGCTACCAGAAGGGTCAGGGGGGCAGGGAGAGGAAAGGCAGGCAAACACTGGCAGAGGGCTTAGAAGGGGCAGCTTCAAATGACAGCTACTAGTCTCTAACCTCGTTTCCACATACTCCTTGCATTCAGTTTGCTGCTCACGCCTGGTGTGCCTTCCTCCCAGTCGCTGATACTATTTCAGTTCTAATCCTAGAAATCTCTTACGCCTTAGTGCAAGTTAGTTGGTGAACCCAGAGATTACAAAAGGAGAGCTACCCCTAACTCTGTTTACGCATCAACCTGGGTTCAGCTGGGCACACCATTTAAAAACACTTCCATATACAGAATGGCCTGATGGCTCTAACCAAATAGGCTGGAAATTCCATGAGGGACAATCATTCCTTCAATTATTTATGAGGTGGATAATAGTGGCCGTAGCCCAGACCCTACCGGAAGCAGGCACTTAGGTGGGGTGATATGTATGAGGGATTTATGAGGGAACGGCCTGTGAGGAGGTGGGGCTGGGGAGGTGGGAGAATAATCGGTCTTAATTACAGGAGTGGATCCCTGTGAAGGGGGAGGTAGGAAAGTCAGGTCGGAGACATCATCAACTGCCATGTTTTTGAGAAAGCCCTGGAGGATTTTGGGGTGTTCAAGTCAAAAGTTGCAGGTCTACTGGGGACAGGCGTTCCTCAGTGTCCCTGAAGTGTTCTGTTTGGCTGGTAGCAGCTGGGGGAGGTGTGGTCTTAGCCCAACAAAGTGATGGATTTCAGAGCGCAGTGGGAGCTCTGAGCCCAGCTCCATGAAAATGATAAAATGGGGTATGTGTGGGGACATGTCGGGTGATTTGGAGGAGACCTGTGGGAGAGAAGTCTATTAGGGAGCCCTTTCCATTTCCTATTAGAGTTCCTCTTTCTGGCTGGCCCCATCAATAGGCTCACTGAAACACATCTCTTCACAATAGCCAGCTGGGCCCCACTCCATCTTATAAAACAGTGGGGCCAGGGGCTTTAATTCCTGGTAGTGCAAGGGGTTAAAGCACAGCATTGTGGAGCTATCTGCAGCCACTGCAGCATGAGTTCAATCCCCCTCCAGTGAGCTGACCCACATGGTGCAGCAGACCTTTCCTGTCTCGTCCACTGCTTCCCTCAGCAGAGTTCTTCAATCTGCCTGTTCTGCTCCCCACTCTGTCTCTGGTGAAGCCTCTCACTCCCTGCACCTCTGGCCTGTACCCCGGTTCTTGTATACATAAATGGATAAATTTTTTATTTATATACACACACACACATATCCATACACATATGTACACATACATACACATATATGCACACACACATCCATATACACAAAAATACATGTGTGTGTGTGTACACATATATATAAAACAGCTGTGGCCCGGGGGCAGATGTGTGTGAACCTACTTGGTCAAGATGGGGGGGGTTCTCACTATACCAAGTGCAACAGAGAAGGGCTGGCCAGAGTTACTGAGTGCCTGCAATGCTGAGATCATCCCTTCTGAGCTCCTTTCCCACAGGCTCCAGTAGCGGGGACAGAAGGGGTGGCCAGGGCTCCCGGCTCCTGGGTCAGGGCATCGTCATTGTCTGTGGACACTTTCTCTGTTCTCATTGGTCATTCTGTGGATGACTTCTGTCAGTTCTCCTGTTAGGGTGGCTTGTACCTCTGAAGGCTTCACCCTGGCTTGTGATTTCACCCAGGACCTTGTGTCTAAAAGCAGGGCTATGCTGATGAGGTGGTGAGGGTGGGGGTTGTCTACAACATCTCCCCTCATGTGTGTAACATGATTCGCTCTTTCCCTCTCACCAAGACCCTCACCCATCCTCTGTTGCCCAAAGTCCCTGTCGCATCTGCCCTCCTCCTTTGGCCCTGAGCGCTGGGGCGGACCAACCAGGAGCTGTCTCCGTGCTGGTACAGGAGGCACTTCCCAAGCTGCCACTGTGCGATCCCTCCTGACAGGCTGGGACTGCGCCCTGTAGAGAATCATGGATGGACATGGCACAGGCTTCAGCTTCTACAGCCCTATCATGTGTCCTCAGCCTCCGAGCCCATAAGCCTCACACCTCTGTTCATAGCAGCGGCAGATGCTTCCACGTAGAAATGAACTAAGTGAGAGCAAATACTGTGACTCTGGACAGGGTGGGGAGAGCTTGATTAACTGGGGCCTATCTCACTCCGCACTCAGCTTACTTTCACTGCTCCGCTGTTGTGGTGCATTAACATTCAGCCGGTGAGGAGCTTTAAATAGTACCTGTGTCCCTGAAGGAAAACTTCAAGGTCTGTTCATTTGCCAAAAGCTAACATCTTTCCCAGGGGATAAAGTGTTAGGCTGTCAGCCCCCAGGACTGAGGAGACTGTGTACACAGGACAAAGACAGCCTGGGGACATCTCCTTGCCCAGCTGTTGCTTCTTCCAAGGACACGGCCCCTTGTGGTGGGGGTGAGGGAGCAGAGAATGATGAGGTAGAAGAGCTGAGTGGAGATAGGGCTTTGTGGTCCCTACTAAGATCTGACTCTAAGATGCCTGGGAACCAAGTGCAGGCACAGCCGGGGCTCCTTGTGGTTGCCTTGAGGAGAGAGGATTATAGCTGTGCAAAGCATGAGAGGAGACCCACAGTCCTGCTGGCGAGGGAATGGAGATGGAGTGGAACAGGCAGGGCTGGTGACCTCAGGAGGGAAAGTGAATATGACCTGGTGGCTGGTGTGGGCTGAAAGGAAGGAAAGCAGATGATGTCCAGATTTGGGACAGAAAGCTCTCGGTTGACGGTCCACCATTTCCTGAGAGAAAATGTGGAGGAAGAAATAGGGTGGTGATGGGGTTGGGGCAGAGAAATAGGAAATAAATTCCTAGGATATTGCCTCAACTGAACTGAAAGGAAAAAAAAATCAGTTGTTTACTCGCACTTAAAGGTTGTGCTTAAAAACATTGCCTGACGAGAAAATAATAACAACGATGAACAGCTATATACCAGAGACATTTTATGGCAGTGGAGTGGGGAATGGGATCAAAAACGGTGGGGGGAGGGGGGAGGGAAATGCACTGGACTATGTTGATGGCACATGGGTGATTTGGTGATGGGAAGCCCACAGGGATTACAACTGAGACGGAAAAATGCACAGAATGATGTAAAAATAAACAATTATATTATTCAACAAAACAAAACAAAATAAAACATTGCCTGGATTTGCTATGTTGAGCCTTTGGGTGACAAAACCTGGTGGAAATGCATCCTAACTTGGCATCCATCCACTGCTCTGACTCATGATAGAGTGGATCATTTATTTATAATTTTCCAGTCACCTTGTGTTTGAGGTTGCTTTGGGCCTTTCCTTCTAAGTGGTCAAAGATCATGTGCTGCAGGCCTCGGACTTCTCCCTCCTCCTCCTTCCCTTCTCCTCCTCTCCCTGGGGGCACAATCACAGCTGGGGCCCAGTGACACTAGCACACCCTGCTAGAGATGCTACCACCTTCATACTGACCCTCAGAGCTTTTGAGGCTCCGGATTCTGCCAAGTAGCAATAAAGCAGAAAGGGAGGCATGCACCCAGGCTCAGGGTCATTGTCACCACGTGCTCTCCCCAGGCCCGAGGGCAGCTGGCCCCTGAGACACGGGAAGGTGTCTGGAGCACGGCATTGTGCTGCGAACACGACGAGGCCCCTGGACCAGCGAGCACAGCCGGAAGAGCCTGCCTGACGCCTGGTACACTCTAGTGAAAGAATCCTTGATTGTGATTTCTCCAACAAATTTGATCTGCTCAATTCCTTAATAAATCACCTGACACTTTCTCAGTGAACACTGTGGACAATGTTTACTTGATTTGAATAAATGACTAGCAATGCGATACGGAAGCGCCTCTTTACAGCGTACCCACTGATTAATGACTTGAGCAAGAATTGCTTTATGGCTCTTTGCTGCATTATTAGTCATTTTATAATAATAGCTTTTTGCCACTTTAAAATGCAGTGTCCTTTATGGGAACTCAGTTATGTCACATGTGTCTGGAAAGGTTACTCAGTGAGTATGTGGCCACACTCCCCCTCTGACCACTCGGTGGCTTTAACTTTGTAAGAAACATTCACAGAGCTGTTGACAGTGTGCCAGAACACAGCCCCAGCCCAAATGCTTTGTTGTCGTTTTGACTCTGAGCAAATTACTTCACTCAAGTTTCATTTCCTTATCTGTAAAATGAGAGTGATTAATGACTGCTCATCTAATGTTGTGAAGATCAACTGAGATAATGCAAAAACGTAAAGCAGACAGCAGAGTTTGACGCAGAACTATGCTGACTATAATAATCTATTGTAAACACACCCAAATCAACTAGACTGCTGGTTATGAGACAGAGCTAGACAGCGTTTGTTTCCAAACACCAGGTTCTATTTGTGCCATCAGATCTAGATTAGGGAATCCAACTGGTTGTACAATAACTAGCTCTTTAAAAGGCTGAAAACAAAGGCGTTAAGGTAGAAACATGAAGAACAGCTCATGGGTAAGCAGTCCTGTCAGTTGTTAAGTGTTTACAAATCGATTTCTTTTTTCTAGGCATAAAGGAAGACTACATTTCCCAGACTCCCTCACACTTGGGTGCAGAGCATGGGACAGCATTCTGACCAAGATAACTGGGAAGAAGCAAATGGAGGCCACTCTCAGGTTGACTGTTGCGGGGGTGATTCCCCACACTCTTCACTCTTCTCTATCCATGGACACACTTTCCAGATGGTTTTATCCCTGAACGGAAAGAGCACATGTCCCTCAGTCACTGCTTAGAGTGGAGCCACGGAGGGAAGTTGCCACAATTATTGAACATCAGATGAGCAAGAAATACATTTTCATTGTGTTAAATCACTGGGATGAGGGTATGATTACAGAAGCTATCATTGATTACTTTTATCTGCAAACTGGACAATTAGAATGGTCAAATACAAAGAATATGAAGATAAAAATGTCCATATACAAGTCTTTTAAAAGGTTGTGTTTAGTAACAATTTTCTTAGTGAAATAAAGGATCCACCTTTAACTTAAAACAATAATCACATTTTTGGTTGCTTTCTTTGGAATTTGCTGTTATTCAAAAAGTATTCTTGAAAAAAAGTCAGGGTAGAGAGTAGGACATAAAATATTTAACTGTTGCGAGAAAATACTCCTTCTCAAATGAGACTGAGTAAAAACAAAAATTATGTTTCCAAAGAGTACAAGTTGACCCCATTAAAAAAAAGATAGTGTCAACAGTGTTATCTGTAGTGGTGATGGGTTATGATAGTACTGTATTCTTTTCCATATATGCTGTATATATTTTCTATATCTTCTACTATAAGCACGGATCACTTGTAAACAAAAAGATAATAAAGAGATTTTAAAGTGTTCTTTAAAATTTATTTTATTCTGGGCCCTCC
>NW_004567114.1:55441565-55463233 GCF_000260355.1 Condylura cristata | reverse complement strand
ATAGTGGTTGCACTAGTTTGCATTCCCACCAGCAGTTCAACTCCTGCCCTGTTGTTATCCAGCTGAAGCTAGGTCTCCGGCGAGCAACCTGAGAAAGTGTCTGAACGTCAGCATGTATGTTCTCTAGAAGTTTCTTCTTAGAGTTCAACTCAGGATGCCAGTCAGTCCTATTAGCAGATTGGAGATTGGGGCTGTTCTTCCCCACTAACATGATTTGCAGTTTAAAAGATAAGGTGTGAGTAGAGGAGATGGCGGTGAAGGCCTCATGGTCAAATGCTTGGTTCCGCACCCATGCAGTCCTCTCTGTGGTTTATCCTTGATGCCAACAAGATGCAGAAATAAAGGTCTCCATGTACCATCCATAGGATACAAGCTTTGTTCTCGGTCAGTCCTGGGTGGGATAGGATGAAACACTATTTCTGGGGAGTTTCTCTGTTGACTTCTCCATATAATGTGGTTTCTCAAGGTGCCTGGCTTCAAGGGCTATGTGTGACACCCTCTGAGTAAGACTATATTCGACCAGCCAGAATGTGTCTCTTGCAGGCCTCACATAAGGCCCCCATCATCCTCATACAGCTCCTTAGGTGTTGCAAATAAGTTCAAATGAACCCCACCTCCAACACCGCTTAACTATCCAGTGAACTGTCACACTACCGAGGGAGCTCAGGGTACACTGCTGAGGTTGTTGATTTGCAATGGACCATGGTCAGTCACTTAACGGTGTTTTTCACACTTTTGCTGATTTTCTATCTCTTCGTGCCTGCCAACGAACATTCAGACTTCTCTACCGTGGTGATCCAGAATAGCCTAAGATGCTGAGAAAACGTTTTCATTGGGGTTCCACAGTGATCTTTTGCTATCCAGCCACTCCTTGACTCAAATCAAATTTAGGAATGAAAGTAACTGATACTGGAGACCGTTTTTCTTATCTCCCAAACCTACTTCCCAGTATAGCGTAAATAAGAAAACTGCAATAGTTGTGAGTTGCCTCGGCTCACCCAGCTCATGAGTGGGAGCACTGGGACATGACTTCTCAGCTCATTGCTCTTTTCACTTCAAAGTGCTGCCTCCAGTCATTTAATTGGGTCAGGAGGAAATGGGACACAAAATAGGTAAATTCAGTAAGGGAGAAAGCACCAGAAATGTCAAGAGAACACAGTGGAATCCGGGGTTAGGTCAAATTGAGGGTAAGGGCAACAGAGAGGAGGAAAGACTCCAGACTTCCTGGAGCTCCAGGAAGGAGAGCAAGCCTCATCTAAGTTCACTTCTGCCAAGGTCAGCACAGCTGTGGCAGGTAATGCGGTCCATAAAGAACTGCACCAACATGCATATCCCACAAGCCTTCCACACATAACCCTCCCCCATCACAAGGGTGGATATAATACCTTCCCACGAGGTTGGACTGTCCTATGGCTTCCTGGGAAAGGAATAAAGTGTGGTCTTAGGGATGTGTGTGATGTCCAAGACTAAATGTGAAAAGACCATGCAGATTTGGTCTGGTTCTCTCAGAACACTGCTGGGCACCGAGCTACATACAACACTGGAAGTCCAACTACCTGGAGACCACCACTCTGAGAGGCCATAGGCAGGACTCCACCAGAGCCCAGCTGAGCCCTGCCTGCTTCTACCGCTGCCAAGGTGTCTGGCATGGAAGTGGTCCTGACTTGGGATGCTCAAGCTGTCCCATCTGCTGTGAGAATACCAGTTGGTAAATTCAGTGGATGAGATAAGAATTTCCAACCCAAATCTGACTGAATTTCTTATCTCCATAACCTGCTAGATAAAGCAGAACCATTACAACTTAGTGGCTTTAGGCCACTAAGTTTTGGGACAGTTAATTACAAAGCAGCAGTTAATAGGACTCTAGCTTCTTCTGTATTCATAAACATGCCACTTTGGTCCTTTCTCTTGGGATATTACCACTTGCTCTGCCCTGGCACATAACTACAAAATTGAAAGTTTTAACATAAAAGCTTGGACCTAGAGTTCCAATAGTTGTCAGTTGGGTGAACTCCTGTTTGTATAGGCATAGTTCAATGGAAAAGCTATTCTCAACTGGTAGAAATAGGCATTGATTTTAATCTAAAAAGGGGCTTTTGAACACCCCACACATTGTCTCAGTGCAAAGAAGAAAGCTAACTATCTACATTAGCGCAGACCTGGACAGTTCAGCTCAGAGAGAGAAAGGATTGTATGATCTGACAGCAGTTCATGAGTCAGAGTATTTCATGACGACTATTGAAACAAACTTTTTGTCTAAAGCCTCTCTAGGTACACAAAGTTCTGTGACTATCATTTCTTAACTGAAGTTCTGAGAGTTGGGGTTAGGGCTGGCAAATGAAGTATGTTTTAGACCAAGAGGAATTTTTGTTTTATTTTTTGACCTTTTCATAGAACTTGTTTGAAGAACACAACTAAAGCCAAGAACAAAAGCAAATGCTTCTGGAATAGCTGTGATTAACAGGGTCTTGCTGCAAATATAGATCCACAGTCCCAGTGCTATATGTGAGAGGGAGAACAGGATGAGACAGAACAAGGAATGATCAAATACCGCAGAGCTTACCCATGCTGGGGAGGGTTCCCAGGGAGTCTTAACGACAAAGCAGATGGGAAACCAGGAGACACTGACATGAGCTGTTATATTGTCAACTCTGTCCAGGTCCAATTTCTTGCAAGGGCTCAGATGGTCCTATACAGTCTTTATACTATCTTCATAAAGACTTGAGTGAGGGGCCTTCCCTGGTTGCGCAACAGGCTAAAGCGTAGCACTATGAAGCTATCAGAGCTATTGCAGCAGGAGTTTGATCCCAAGCCAGGGAGGTGACTCACATGGCTCAGCAGACCCCTGACCCGCCCACTGCTCCCCTCAACAGTATACTTCAGTCAGTCTGCCTGTTCTGTTCCCCACTCTGTGTCTGGTGGGTCCTCTTATCCCCGCACTTCTGGCCTGTACCCCAGTCCTATATGTATAAATAAATAAATCTTTAAAAAAATAAACAAATAAACTTGAGTGAAATACTTGCTAGGCACTATTATATAACTAAGTATTCAGGAGGGACCCACTAAGATGAGGTTTCTAATCTTCAGAAGATTGAAGAAGTTGTCTATCTCCTTTTCCAAAATTCTATATTAACTGTGTCTATTTCCAACTGTGTGCACTATGTTGTACATGAGCAAAGATAACAACTGTCTGTCACTTAAAAATGTTGGACTTATTATCCTGCCCACCTCTTGCTTCAATCACAGTGTTACTGATGTTCATCATCAATTTGCAATGCAATACCCACTGGGAATGTTCTACATTCTAGGTGCTCATAAAAAGTAGGTTTTTGCCCCAGTCCTTAATGGAGCTGAGCCAAAGCTAAATTATGGAGCGCTCCATGGTGTCCCCTATTCCTGCACACTCTTTATACTGTCCTGTTCTTCTCCCCAGGGGAGACAAGAACATTGCATTACCAGTAACTTTAGTACTTGAGTCATTCTGCATTTGCCAAGGCAGGCCCCTCTCAGGTCCTCCATGTCCCTAGCCAACCCTTCCCCCCTAGAGCAACTGCCATGCTGTGATGGAATATTATGTGATCTATACATTTTGGGGATAATTGTTATTGATATGGTGAAATACTCACAAGTACTTAAAAAGAATACAAAGCCTTACAATAGTGTTAGAAAAGTGATGGGGTAGAAATAGCATTATTTTAACTACTGAAAGTAATATTCCTCTCAGGGGAAACTATGCTCACTTTAGCAAATAACTTGATCTAGGTCCTTGGATTAGGGAGGGAGGCTTGGGGGAAGAAGAGGTGGTAGGAGCCTCAGCAACAGCAGGAAGTGGCTCAAATGCTCTGCATCAGCCAGAATCAGAGCAAGAGAGAGAAAGAGGGAGAAGGTGGTACTCTCAGCCCAAGGACAAAGGTGGCTGGTGGGAATTCTTGGCAGAAGGGATGCCAAAGGATGTGGTGAGAAAGGGCTGACTCACATGTCCTATTTGAAAATGCTCACTGTGGGCCCTCCATGGTGGTGCAACGGGTTGAGTGCAGCACTATGAAACTGGCCACAGCTGCTTCAGCATGAGTTTGATCCCTGGCCAGTGACCCTCATGGTGCAGCAGACCTTTCCTGACCTGCCCACTGCCCCCCTCAGCAGTGTACTTCACCAGTCTGCCTGTTCTGCTCCCCACTCTGTCTCTGGTGAATCCTCTGTTCTGTATGCATAGATAAATCTTTAAAGAAAAAAGAAAATGCTCACTGCAATGCATGCTCTTCCCCAGTCTTCAGCTTACCACAGGCACAGGTGTTTGATGTGGGTGGGGTGGGGTATGTCTGTGTGTGCACATGCATGGCTGTATCTATGGTGGGGCTAGTTCTGGTAAGTAGCAGAGAATGTGTCTGTGGAGATGGACGCTGGGACTAAGAAGGGACTATGGAAAGGTAATCTCAACCTTCAGATCAAGATTGGGGGAACACTTTGGACTTCTACATGAAGTGGAATGCGAGTTGCATCGTTTTATGTATAATTAGATAGCAGGAAAGAATGCAGCTGAAGACTCAAATGGTAAGCTTAGTTACCTAATAGTAGAAAATGTTAGCATCTTCTCTACAGTTCTTGTTTTCTACAGTGAGCATTTATTTTGTTTTAAATCAGAAAATGTTATTTTTAAAAATGCACTCCTCCTGAGCCTCCCTAGCTTTGGCCATCAAGTCAGAAAGGATTTAACAAATCAATCTCGCAGCATGTGCAGATAACTAATAACTAATGGCCTGAGTGTGCAGGGTGCGGTGACCTCCCTGGAGTGACTGTGATTCTGTAAGAGCCGGGAGAGAATCTCACCCAGAGCGAGATAAGCCTGACTCACACCTTGTGTCTCCACAGTCCACCTGATGAAGACTAAACTTTCCCTTTGGCTAAAATTGTGCATAAGCCCTAGAATTTGAAGGAGAAAAATAGCATCTTATGGATGACATTTGAGAAAAGGAGAAGACCTTTCCAAGACTTGTGGGAATGCTGGCTCTGCCTGGAAAAACTGACAGTAATATTCCCAGTGAGTCTTGAACTATCATCAAGAATTTTTGTGCTTTTTTTTTTTTTTTTTTTTTAAGACATTAGGAACACTGCTCTTCTTTGCCCTCCAGTGAGAATAAAATCCCAAGTGGCAGGAGTCTTCCAGGCTTCAGGAGGGCAAGGGCGCCATTTCCCTTCTCTAGTGGCATCTTAGGTTCTAGAACAAAGTCTGAGATAGAAAAAGTCTAATGACTAACCACACATGCTGTTATTAAGGGTTTACAGTGTGGCAGAGCTTGTTTGAAATACTTTCTTGGAATTGTGTATTTGTGAGCACACTGAAGATGTATTCTCTTAAAAGTCACTTGATAAATGGACACGAGAACTCGAGAAATAAGGCAAGGGAGGCACAGAGGGAGGAAAACCCTAAGTTCCTGTTTAGAGTTTGGTCACCCTCCCAAGTGTTTACCTTCTCTATCGATGACAGGATGAAGGAGAGGTTAGGTCCTGCAGAACACAACTGGCGGCAGACTCGCTTGTCTTTCTCTACATGTGAATAAGAATTTGACTCGTGTACCCCCACTCCAACCTCACACATTAGTTTGGGGTCCGGGTTGCACTTAGCTTTGGTTTGGAAGTTTAAGACAAGAGGCTGGGCCCGCAGAGGCTGCTCCCATTCTTCACCACAAGAGGGCAGTATTTCAACAGTTCTGAGAATTCAAATGCATCATAAAATGTGCTTCCATTATCTTCAGCAAAAAGCCTGTTGGACTGATTATTTCAGCTCAAGAATTTTAGAGTCCAAGGGAGGATGCATTTTAATGACTCCGGGGAACGGATCAAATTAAACACATTATCCCGGATTTTCTTCCCTTGCCTCCTCTCACCCGCCTTCTCGGCGGCGTCTGTCTGCGCAGCGTGGGCTTCAACCCTTCGCCCTGAATCATTCCCTCTGCAGAGACTCAGCCCTTGCTGAAGAACCAAGGGCCAGAAAGGCCTCAGCAGCCTGTCTTGGCGCAGATCCTCCAAGGTCACCTTTCGGTTGGATAAACTCAAGAACCACTGAAAAGTTGCGGGCTTGGCCAGTCGCCTGCAGCTGGACGGGGAAACAAAGGCAGAGAGAGCCTCACTGCTGCATCCTGCCCTTGGCTACAGTGTGCTTCTAGGAGCTTTTGCAAGACAGCTGTCATCTTCCCAACAACCTTGCAAGAAAAATAGTATTGCATAGGTAAGGAAACACAGAGCTAAAGAATAATAATAAAAAAAAAAAAAGGAAAAAAATGTGTTCAAGGTCACTGCCTTTGTATGGACCTGGGATGCCCATTGCCAAGGGGCCCCAAACCTGGAATATGTGTGGAACTTCCCTAAAGCTAAGCCCCTGCCTCTCCTATTCCTGTTGCTGTTCCCTGACACTTGGCCAGAAGAGGAAGCTGACAAGTTGAAGGTTTCCCTAGCTGCAGCGGGGCAGGTGACAGCCTGGGTGCCCAGAGCGTAACCCCCAGCTCTATGCACCCTCTGCTCCCTGCAGAGCCTGAACAGCCGGCACTTAATGGTGCTCAGGCCGCACAGACTCAGCTGCGTCCAGAGTCGGTGACCCCTGGGGATATCTGACAGACTTACTTATGACTTTAAAGAAGTCTGTTTCTGTCTCAGCCCTCAAAAACCTGAACACTGGTTTAGCATGATCCACAGGTTTCTGGTGTGCAGCTTTGTAACTTTCACCTGTATATGCTACATCGTGCTTACCATCATTTACTGGCCCTTCTTATCTGATTTGCATATTCCCTGACCCCTTTCTGGTAACTATTTTGTCCTTAGAGTCTAAACTTTATTTTGTTCATTTGTTTTCTTTACCTATAATATGAGTGAAATCATATGGTGTTTGCTTCCTTGGCCTGACTTTTTCATCACTGTCTCACTTTTTTATAGTTGTTTCTGCCCAACTTTTTGTTAACACACCCCGAGAAATCCACAAGTGTTATAATTGCCTTCTTAGCTTATTCTCATGGATAAGATATGTAAGGCGATTTTTTTTAAAGTCAGAACTAACTAATCAATCAAAACAAGCAGCTGTAATCTGATTTTAGAGTAATCTGCATAAGAGCTGGCCAAGGGGAAATCATTTCCTATCACAGTGGGATAACATGCAAATGAAATTTAAACTCCAGCTCTCTCACCTCCCAGAAAGCTTGGAAGTGCAGGCAGCGCGTGTTCATGAATGGGAATGCCAGTGGTGTCGTGTTTTCTCTCAGGTTATTCTTGGTCTTGTTTTCATAAGGAACAAACTAGCTCTAAACATTTCTAAATATTTCACGCCATATGGCCCAAATCCCAGACTTAAAAATATCCACCAGCTGCCCACAGAGAAGGTTTTATAAAAGAAAACAGATCAATTTTATTGGGAAATCTCAGCAAAGCTTTCCTAGGAGTAAACTACGGGCTGCCTGTCCTGTGATGTGGTTGAGTCTACACAGGCA
Organism: Condylura cristata; assembly: GCF_000260355.1. NCBI lineage: Eukaryota > Metazoa > Chordata > Mammalia > Eulipotyphla > Talpidae > Condylura > Condylura cristata. The sequence continues at coordinate 55,455,758 of NW_004567114.1, read as the reverse complement.
GAAACTGGACAGGAGTTTGTGGGCCTTGTCATGGAAGGTGTTGTATTGGTGGAGAGGTGGGCCAGAGGACCCTGGGGGAAGCTCCCCCCAACTCAAAAATTCTTGTAAGTGAAGCACAAGTGAGTAGTGATCGCCTCTGACCTTCACAATGTCCACTATGTTATTTTTTTTTAAAGATTTATTTATTTATGCATACAGAACTGGGGTACAGGCCAGAGGTGCAGGGACGGCGAAAGGCTTCACCAGAGACAGAGTGGGGAGCAGAACAGGCAGATGGAAGAAGTACACTGCTGAGGGGAGCAGCAGGCGGGTCAGGAGAGGTCTGCCACGCCATGTGGTCTCCTCCGGGGCAGGCGGGAATCAAACTCATGCAGAAGTGGCTTTAGCTTCTCAGTGCTGTGCTTTAACCCGCTGCGCCACCACGGAGGACCCACTATGTTATTTTAAGATGAGCCTGGCCATGACCTAAGTCTCCTGTGCTAGGTCAGTGGGCTCTTCTGACTTTCCCTGAACTGCCTTCCAACTTCTGAAACCAGGACAGGCCACAGGCTGTGAAGAACATTTTGGAAATAAATTAGAGAAACCACAGTCATGAAAAAATGGGTTGCTAATGAGAGAAATGGGTTGGAAATGGTAGCTGCACCTAAAGTGAGAAAATGCTAGGCTCTCCTTGTTATCAGAGAATCAGCTGGTAGAGGACAGAGTCAACCGTTATCAGCTCAAATCCGATAATTCCTATCAGTGGGGGTGAGGGAGGTCACATGAGGGACTGACACTCCCTTGAGGCCCTCAGGACACTTCCAGAATATGGTCACTTTTGGATGAGAGCTGCATCACCCCCTCCCAGAGAACAGTACTTCTGAACAAAGACTGTACTTTTGAACAATGCTGCTTGATGTGCCAGGAGGGAAGGGGCTCAGGAAGGCAAGATTCCTGCTCTCACAGGCCTTACATTCTAGCTGGGGAGAGGGACAGTAGAATAATACATAATTAAGAAAATGAGAGAAATGGTTGCTATGAAGAAAATTAAAACACCGAGTTGGGACAGAGAGGTCCTGGGTGACTTCTGCAGAAGGCTGGCAGGGTGTGGGTGGGCATGTTTCTGGATGGGAAGAAGCAGCTCTGTGAGGATCTGGGCAAGAACATTCCAGGCTGTGGGAACAGCAAGTTCAAAGGTAGAAACCTTGGTGTGTTTGAGAAACACTAAGGCTAGGGACTGTGCTGTCCCCAGACAGTGACAGAATCCTGTATGTACATTGCATTGGAATGTACCACAAGAGGCATTTTGAGACAGCCACGCTTGCCCAAACTACAGCTCAGACTAACACTCAGCATGAGCTAGGACCAGTCACAATCCCAGCTCACAGAAGTGGCCGAAATCCCCTGTGGAGGACTCCTCACCTGTAGATCTGGAATCTGAAAAATCAGCTGGGGCCAGAAAGCCACTCTTTTCCTTCATCAACTTTGAGAACCCCATCAAGACACATTTTCTCCAAGACTGTCAGGGCAATTCCAGTATTTAAAAGACTCTTCCAATGATCTCTCTGAAGCCCATACAAGGGTTTTCTTCAGCGTCCCATCAAACAGCACTCTGCTGATGTGGACAGCTGTAAACCATCCTATCATTACAGTCAACTGGCAAAGGGGAAGGATGCTAGTGGTGGGGTTCTGGAACCTGCTGTAGCCTCAGGCTCTGCCACACACAGCTCTACCTCCCTATTTTTCTTTCCCAACTTTTCTACACATGTATATTATAGAATATTATATTCTATTACATGTATATCATGTTTCTAAAGGTAGGTGGAAAATTCTGAGTCTTGGAAAACAGCTCTCCATGATAAACAATACAAAGACTCCTGAAGAGCCCCACCAGGGACAGGGTGTCCTGATCTGGAGGCTGCTCTCGCCCACACAGGACCCTGGGCCAGGCTGCTTCGGACCTCCTGCTCCACTATCCTTTGCGACAGTTTCCTTTTAGAAATAAGCATCCTCCCCTCCTGGGTCTCTGCCCTGTGTCCCAGTCGTGCTCCGAGCTGGTTGCCACCCAACGCTGTGACGCCAGCACAGATGATGGCCCCGCTTCCCGGAGCCGAGTCTCAGCCCTGCTTCTCACAGGCAGTGTTTCCGGGACTGAGGCCTGAGCCCTCCTGCCTGAATACCTTCGCGTGTCCACCTCCCATCTATTTAATTACCAGCACTGTCATCTGACTGGACTCAGCTGGTGCATGGTTTTCTGTGGGAGGATGATGCTCCTGGAATGGGTTTTAGGGAGGACAGTGAGAACCCCTTGGTGTGATGTGGGTAAGGCTGATACTGACGTAGAATCCTGAAATATTGATCTCTTCACACGTTCCTGTATCTGGGCCTGTCTCTCACTAAGAACATCCAGATGGGAGGAGAGAGATGATTAATATTCGTCATTGTTTTCACTTGTTTCACTGCCCAACTAGGTTCTTACAAATCAAACAGGAAGACCCTGAGGGGGAGCAAACCCAGCACACACCGTCTTAAAGATCCATAAGTGAGGGGGGAGAGGCTGAAGCCCAGCCATACCTTTCCCCCAAAGAGAGTATGAGGCTCACCTGGGACGGGGGAGAGGAGCAGAAGCTGATGCAGAGAATTTCTAAAAAGTGCCGCCTGAAGTGGGGGACCTACAAACAGGAGCTGTCCTTACAGAGAGGAATGAAGGGCGACAGAGTCCCCACCCTGCTCTCAGTCTTCGACTCATCAGCAGAGGAACCCAACCTTCACCCAAACTGCCCTGTGCAGGCGCCTCCCGCCTTGGCACAGTCCAAGAGACGTGAGAGCATCTCCTTCATGAAACAGAGGAAGGGGTCTTGACTCAGAAGGCTGAAAAAAAAAATACTGAGGCCTGTGTAGGGCTGGATAATGCAGAAAACAGACCTTATCACACACTCCATGTGATCATTGTAACGAGCAGGGTTGGCACAGGAGGTGGCGGGTTTGAAGAAATGCAGTCGGCTTAAGAGACAGATAGCAGTTGTATGTAGTGGCACTTAACATGCGAATTGAGTGTGGCTCTAGGACTTAGGGAAGATAAGCAAGGAACACTTGATTTTTTTTTTTTAATTGTGCATGCTCATAGGGGTGGGTTTGATGTGCCATATGGCTGGCTTTTAATCATTATGCGATTGTCTTTTGACTGATGGCGTTCGGCTGGCAGTTTTAGGCCTGATTTTGAGTAAGTATAGTCCAATGGGATTTTGACCTCGCTGCTAATGGCGACTTTATCCACCGGCAAACAGCTGTTGTTAATACAGGCAGGCAGAAGTGCCAGCCCCACAAACAAGTAAGAGCTGCTTTGGGGTCTGTAAACCGAGGGAGCTGACGCAAGACTTTGACTAGAGGGAAGAGTGCTTCCATGTCTGTTTTAAGTATGGGGATGGAACAATTTTTGTTGTGGTTGTCCTTGGTTAGACTAAAAAGCAAAAGAAGCTATATTTCATGGACCTAACATGATTTGTGTGTGTGTGAAGCACATTATGCTTCAAAATAATGTGCCAGGCATAACCGGGCAGAGCTCCATCAGCCACACCGCTTCAGGTGGGTGCTCCCTTGTACTATTCTGAAGACTCCACAGGACGATTTCCAAGGGTAGGGAAAGACATTGGATTGTTGAAAAGTGGTCAATTCACAAGGAAGACATAACTATCCTAAATGGGTATGAGCCTAGTAACGGGGGATATTCAAAAACTATGAGGCAAAAACTTACAGAAAAGAAGAGGAAAACACACAAATATAGTTGAAGATTTCAACACAGTAATTGATGGAAAAAGTACAGTGAAAATAAGTGAAGGCTTTGAACATTACCAATCAAGCTGACCTACCTGATATTTAGAGAATACTTCATTTCAAAGTAGCAAATTACACACACTTTTCAAAGCAGAACATGTTTCCAAATATGAAATATTTATCAAGATTTGGAGTCATAAAATAGTCTCCTACAAGAAATGAAATCAATAACCACAAGAATTAACTAGAAACCAACACAAGAAATAAATCTAGAAAAAGCTTAATTAAGAAGTACAAAAAAATAACACAGTGGTCAAAGAGGATCTCACAAAAAATGTTTTTGAATTGAATAAAACTGGAAATACAATGTATCAAAATTTTTGTGATGTCTAAAATAATAGTTAGAGGAGAAGTTATAGCATTACATGTTTTTAATACAAAAGAAGAACTCTAAAGCAAAGAAGGAGGAAGGAAATTATAGCGATCATACTGGAAATTAGTGAAATAGGAAATGGACAAAGTAAGAGAAAAAGAATGAAATCAAAAGCTGAGAGATGGTGCTTTATGGCGTCCACGTTCTAATCCCTGGGACCTGGGAATATGTTACTTTGGCAGTTGTGATTACTTAGAGACTTTGAGCAAGAGAAACTGCCCCATAATAATCACAAGCATTCTCATTAGAGGGGGGGATGAGAGTGAGAGATGTGATCAGAGAAGCAAGAAGCTGAGACATAGCGAAGGGCCATGAGCTGAGATTGGCTCTAAAGGCTGAAAAAGTCCAAAGTCAAGGAAATGGATGTTTCCCTAGGAACTGGTCCCCCCAACATTGATTTCAGCACAATGAGGCTGATTTTGGACTGCTGACATCTAGAAGGCTATGGTAAAAGATCTGAGCCACTAAGTTTATGGTAATTTATATAGAGGCGACAGAAAACTAATAGCCTTTCAAAAGGTTAATAAAAATAGAAAAACTTCTAGTCATACTTACTGGGAAATAGGAAAGAAAATAGAAATTACCTATATCAGATAAACGAGGGGAACTACTCATGAAAAGGATGCCAGAAAATTATGAACAATGTATATCAATAAATTCTATAGCTGAGATGGAATGGATAATTTCCCTAAAGGACACACATTATTGTAATTTAATTGTAAGATTGATAAATAACCTATATGTCTTAAAGGAACTGAATTCATAACTGAAAAGTTCACAACAAAAACATAACGATATGAAAATTCCAAGCCCAGATGTTTCACTGTGAATGATCTCAAACCTTTCCAGAATAAATAATCCCAATTCCACAGAAATGATTATGTATAATCGAAGGGAAGGTAATAGTCTCCAGCTCATATGGGGGTCAGCATTAAGCTGATTCTGTACCCCCAGCTTGACATGAATGGATTTCAAGCATATGGTAAGTGAATGAAGCCAGACTTGTAAGATCACATGCTGTATGATTCAATGATATAAAACTTTAGAAGAGGTGGGCTCCCTGGAGGCACCGAGGTCAAAGTCTTAATGATATCAAGCTATCACCAGCCACTGCAGCCATGAGTTCAATCCCTGGCCTGGGAGCTGACCCACATGGCACAGCAGACCTCTCCTGGCTCGCCCGCTGGTCCCCTCAGCAGTGTGTTTCAGTAGATCTGCCTGTTCTGCTCCCCACTCTGTCTCTGGTGAAGCCTCTCACCGCCCCTGAGCCTCTGGCCTGTACCCCAGTTCTGTATGAATAAATAAATAAATCTTTAAAAAAAAAAAAAAATCTAAAAAAAAACCAAAAAACATCAAACCACAACAAACCCCAAAACTTTAGAAGAGGTAAAAACATAGCAGCAGAGAGAGCAGAGAGCAGCTCCATGCTCCTGTGGGCCCTGGTGCGGCAGGGTGTTGACACCAATGAGACCCGGAGGCATTTTGGGGGATAATGGAAATGTGCTACATCTTGACTGTCCTAGTGATTACATGACTATACATTTGTCAAAATTCATCGCACTGTATACTTACAAATGGTGAACTTTCTAATAGGCAAATTACACCTCAATAAAGATAATTCAAATAACATTTGTTGAGGTTTTCCGAAGAGAACAGATGGAAGGCATTCATGTCATATCCTACTGCTACAGAGCACAAGGGAGTGGAGGAGAGCTGACTGGAGGTTGGGCCATGGGGGATGTGGGTCATGGGACACGCTGAGAGAAGTCTTGCTTCTCACAGGGCCTGGGCAGCGGTTTTGGAATCGGCAGCTGCTTGTACAGGATCTGCTGAGAGAGATGTTCCAGCAGAAACTAACATGTGGTAAGGGAGAACGCTCCCCTAAGAGGCAGGCTTCCGGGTCTCAGTGATTTCAGGATGAGAGACAGTGGCAGCCACTGCTGTAGCAGTGGGGACAGTGGTGGTGACACAACACCCACTTCTGCAGTGGGGGGGAGGGGCCCGAAACACAAGGCTCCCAGGCAAGTGGAGGTGGTCTTTCCAGGATGTTGGATTGGAAGTAAAGGCCCCATAAAGTAAATCCTTCCCAGTGCCTGGGGCTGCCACCATTGTTGATTTCTAAACTTTCTAAGAAGGGAACCACTTTTCCAGTTTCACCATCTGATTGCTGAGACTGCTTGCACTGGTGGCCTTCTTGTCCCCTTTCCCTGGTGTGTCACTTTTTTTCTAACAAACACAGAGGGGCCAGCATCCTGGTTAAGCTTCAATCAAGGAACCTACCTATTTACCCCTCACATGCCGCTGAGCCTCTGCTCTGGTCTTGAGCAATGATAAGTTGAGAGTTCTGGGAATATCTCTTGAATGCTAGGATTGGTATATTTTCTAAAACAAGTATATTCTCAAGACTTTAATTATCTTTAACATTCTCTTAGGTATCTTCAAAAGTGAAGAACACGTGAGTGCAGTTGTGCTTGTAAAACCTTGAGAGAATTATACCTGTTCCAGAGAAAGGGAATTTACCTGCATTTTTTAAAGAACCACAATTCAACCTAGGTGTGGAGTATTCTTCTAGATGAATTCAGGAGGATAAGAAATTATGGAGGATGGTATGTGGGACTTTTAATTTCTTTTGGCTTCTAACACAGTAAGATAATTTGATCTTAATATTCAGGGCATTTAACTTTGGAGTTGTAATTTCAACCTGGGAAATTCACAATGGAAAATTCCCATTCATGATAGGCATATTTTATTATGAAGTTTTATTGGAATATCTTAATATTAGCATTTAATTTCAGTAAGGAATCTCTAATAAGTTATTTTGGACAATGGGACTGAACATAGCTGAATGGGATGTAGAAGAGGGAGTGCTTGAGCCTAGCATGGCTTCTGAATTTCTGAATTTATGTTATGACTACATTACAAAGCTTTTGGGGGGTAGAAATCATCTCTGTGCACTAACAGTTGTGTGAAAGAATAGAGGTCAATACCCAGCAGTCTCATAAAGTGCGAGACACAGGAATCTGAAGGACTACAGATTTCTTCCCCTGGATGGAGTGCCAGGCCTCAGGAAGACCACAGATTGGGAGGTTACCCCCTGGGAAATGACAGGAAGAAATCTTCCTTTCTCTTCTGATTCCAGTGCTTGTCAAGGTTGAGAACAGGTAGATTACAGCAGCGTTTAAATGTCACCTGGGACCTGTCAGAAATGCAGATTTTCAGGCAGCCCTCAGACTCAGTGAATCAGAAACTCTTCATTGGGCCCAGTAAAACAATAGGCGACCCAAGACCAAGTAAGAACCTCGGCTGTGGAATAACTCTGCTGGCCTCTTGCCAGCTTCTCTGCCCCTGGTGAGTGGGGGGCACCCCCATGTGGGAGTGACTGCTCAGACAAATCGACCTGCATGAAGAAATGGCATGTGACGAGCTTCTGGCACTTCTAAATAGAGATTTAGTCCTTTTGGGTTTCTCTTTGGCAACTGCCTGCCTGGGGGGAACTGTGTTGTGTTGGCCGTTAGCCGCAAGATGTGGCAAGATTGGAGGTGGACACTGCTTTCAGTCAGATCAGAGAGGCTTGAAGCCTGGGTGGTTAATTTAAGTGTAAGAAATGAATCCCACTGCCTCTGACTTCCCATGAGTGGTATCTTGAATAGTTCATTTCCGGATGTGTGACCCTGAGTTCATATCTCAGTTGGCTCTGAGCTTGGGCAGGAACGAGGGATGTTTATTTGGTCCCTTCAACCCTAATCTTGGGGTGGGGGGAGTTGTGGCCCCAAGGCCACCCTTGAATAAGGCCAGTGATCAGGATGCTTTGAACCCTATTAAATACCCTGCTTTGTGCAGGTGCTTGGACATACGCATTAGGAGTGGGGTGCAAACAGAAATTATTTCCTAGCTTCTGTTGTCTGAGTGCCGTCAGAGGCCACCTAACTGTTCCATCACGAGACTTCATCTGCTGAAATACAGTCAAGGTAGAGAATATGCTGCACAAGCCAGGCCAGGCCTTTCCTCAGAAATAAGTCAAGAACAAGAAGTGACATCTACTAGACCAGATGTGCTTTTCAAAAATGGCTCTTGCCAAGTTTGGATTCTCTACGGAATACATAGTGGGTATATCACTATTCATGATCACAGATAATCAAGAGTCAGTGGGGTCTGGGAGAGATCTAACTAGATGACATTTCTGAAGTTGGAAAGCGACAAGCAGCTAGTAAATTTCAACCCGATTTTTAAGTTAGAAGTTCACAAACACATACATTTCTCCTATGACAATGCTTTGTGATTAACTATGCAATTTCTTGTCTTTTTATAGCCTCTAGTTCTTTAAGATTAAATTAGCTACATGTCAATAAATTCTGTATGTTAGCATTCTTTTTCAAAACTGTGCCACATTCTAAGATTAATGGTTGGCCTTCAGAGGAAGACACAGCTGCATGCAGGAAGATAAAATATAATGGTGAGTAGTGTAGGCTTTTGTAGGTCACTAGGGTTTTTTCTCTGTGGTCTGGTCCCCTAACTTTTTTTATGATGTAAAGATTTGTCAGTATCAGACATTATAATGATCACAAACAGAATCTGGAACAAATCATCTAGCATGATTGCCTGCTAGGGTTCTGTGCAATTTGGCCTAACACGGAGGCCACCTTCAGGATAGATTAAATTAAGTAAGAAGAACAAATGTGACAGCAAGCTCCATCAAGGGCTGACACTGAGAAAGAAAATCAGGTAAGAATTATATTATCCTTGACTCACAAGCTTGTTGATTATGGCTCTAAAACGTCATTTATTATCAGTTGTTTTAGAATTTAAAGCTTGAAAGTCATCTTATCTATAGCAGTTCAGCCCCGTGTCTACTCTACAGGGACATTTAATCCATAATTTGATAGCATATTTACAATGAGATCCTATACATTTGCAATACAAATTAGTGTTATTATGGTAGCACCATTATCCAGCCAAAGGAAATAATGAATAGCAAATAGGTGTTGTTTATTTTGGGAGTGTTTTGAGGATAAAGGGATAGAAGAAAAAATTTGAAAAAAATTCTGAACAGGATTTCTTTCCATTTTCAAGTATTCTAGAATTTGATGACACTGGCAACTTTAAAAGTTTTCTTTTGCCTGAAGTTTTTAGAGAATTTAAAGTAATTTGCTTTCTTTTCCCTCCAAGACAAAGTGTATTTTATGAGGGGGGAATAAAAAATGTTTCCCTATGATATCCAGGCCAGAGGGAAATGAGCAGAAAGAGGAATAGGGTTAAAGTGTGTGTGTGTGTGTGTGTGTGTGTGAGAGAGAATGTATGTGTGTGAGCTAATGTTTGTTCATGAGAATGTGTATTTGTGTGTGTGTGAGAGAGAGAATGTGTGTGCATGTGTGAGAGAGAATGTGTGTGTGTGCATTGATGTGACAAAGTTGCTTAGAAAGAATGAACTGAGTCTGAAAGCTGGAGGTGTGTGTGTGGGGGGGGGGGGCAGGCAGTTTCCCTGAAGCAACCCATAAAAGAAGAGAAAGAAAATAAGACTGAATGAGAGAAAAACATAATTTCCTACACTGCTCTTATAAAGTATTCACCCAGAACAGAGTTGCTTCTTGATTTGGGGGACAACTCAAGCTATCTCCAGGAGGCTTGGTGGCAGGGGCCTGCAAAAGCCCACTGTGGCATATGGTAGCTGCTAAGGAACATGTTCCTAAATGAGAGGAGGTGAGCAAAATGACTTGCATATCAGGCAGACCAGCTAAGTTTTGGCCATGCCAGTTCTTTGTACCATTGGATATCATTCTGAAGCACATCGGAAGCTTCTAGATTCGTATGGTGCACTGGTGCCACTACTGAATTCTTGGCTTGGATTGATTTCCCCTCTTTGTGTAGATTCAGCCAGCATCTTGGTGGCAGGGTAGTTAAAGCACCGAGGGGAAGAACTCCTGCCTTTTTACAAATTGCTCATGAATTTTCAAGTATGCCTGCTGGCCGCTGATAGTGGCACTTCCTTAGACCTCTGACTGGATAATGCTCTTGGACACGGTTGCTGGAGAGGCAGCAATGAACTGAACTCCTTGTCTAGCTCGTCAGATCAAAAGCAAACAGGATGGGCCGTGCCAAGTGTAAATCACAAAAAAAACGGCCCCAAGGAAATGAATGCGATTGTAAACCTGAATGCTCTTTGCAAGGGTAGGCAATCCCTATCTGTTCAGTGACGACCTCTGCGGCAGAGCAAAGAGTCCTAGAACTGAAAGCCAATTTGAGAAAAGGCTGATACACAGGGGTCAGTGCTCAGGTAGACACTTACTGTCACAGCCAAGTCAGAAAGGACCTCATCTGACAGGAGACCAGAGCTGGTGCAGGATTCATTTCTGAATTGCAAAGACATGACTATGAAATGCAAATAATGTAGAGGAATTCATAATTAGCAATCACATTTCTTTTGTAAACAGAACACTGCATTCCTCTTTGCAATGTTTGAAGTGCCTTTTGATAACCAAGTCTCACAGGCTGGGTTAATTCTGAGTCACTCTTGCAAATGAGTTTCCTGAGACTTTCAGAGGAAAGCCCTGAATCCAGCTGAAAGAGGAACAAGCACGTTTAAATGGAAAATCTGATATTCCCATGTGAAAGCATCTGGCATTTCCACTTTGGCTTGCTTATTTGCAAATTAAACTTTCTACAAAAATCTTACAGAGAAGCTCAACTATAAGCTTCCATTTCCTGAGAATATCACTGTTGTGATGGTCTTATCCCTAAATTAACAAACAGAAGCTATCCTAATTAATAACCTTAAGTATTCACAAGGCCCAAACAAATTCAGAAAGTTTTGTGATAAACACAAGTGTCTTAATACAGAGCATGTTTTGCTGCCTGTGGTTCTAATGTGCTCCATTGGCATCAGGGCTTGGGGTCACTACCTCGCATTTTGATAAAGACAGAATTGTTAGCAGTGCCTTGGCATTTGGGCTTAGCATCCATTCTGAGCTTTCTTTTGTGCCCCCCACCCTCCCCCCGGTCTCCCACCTTCCACATTACAATTCCCTTCTCCTTAAGAAGCAGGTTGCAAACACTCCAGAGATGAGTTGATGGAAGGGGCCTTTCTCTTTGAAGATGATTGTCTTCTTCCTTTTCAGAAGCTCCCCTTGGGTGCCATATTATAGCTTAGGGGTAGTCCCCCCACTCCCTGTCTTTTATCCCCTCTGAACATCTCTGGCATCTAGCTTGGCATAAAAGAAAACCCACACAATTAGCACAATTGCTTTGTGAAACTGGCTGAGAAAATCTGTAAAAGCTGATTACGTGCACATCCCACAACCACCCAACAAACATGGCATACGTATGCACAAAGGAAATGGATGTGACTCCGCATGCCAGCATGACTTAGAGTGGTCAAAGGCTGGAATCCATCCATCAGAAGGAACTGGTTGAAGACTGAGATAGCATGAAACTTAATTCATAAGAATATTATGAAACCTAATTAAAAAAGATGTATGCACCCCTCTTTGTTCATCACAGACTTATTCACAGTACTCTCAAGTTGTGAACAACCTAAGTGTTCACTGATGGATGAATGAATAAAGAAGATGTGGCATATGGAATGGAATTGGAATACGTAATATAATAACAGTAGTCCATGGAATATGGTATGGAATAGTACCCAACTATATAAAAGGTAAAACCCTGTCATTTGCAACAACATGCACGAAAATAGAAGGTATCATGCTCAGTGAAATAAGATAAATGCTGTATAATTTCATTCAAGTCTGGTACACTGAGAAGCAAAAAAATTAATGAACAAAACAAAACAAACTCTTAGCTCTCAAGAACAAAATAGTGGTGACCAGAGGGGATGAAGGAGGAGGGGTGATAAACTGATGATGACTTTTGGTGATGAAAGCAATGTAGTATATATAGACGTTGATTTATAATGCTTATATTTGAAACCTATGTAACATACAAGCTATTGTTACTTCAGTAAACAATTGTGGTCTATAAATGATAAGTCTGAATTAATGGCAAGTAGCAATTCAATTACCTTCACAAAGATAATGTTGAGCAAAGGAAGCTAGACACAAAAGTATATATACGGTGTGACTGTGGATTTCAAAACTAATCTAGGGTGTTAGAATGGGACAGTGAAGATGGGTCAGACAATGACAGGAGGAGACAGAGTAGGGCATCTGGGTATCAGGGTGACTTATTTGTTGATTGCAAGTTCTGGCTGACAGGTTTTTTTTTTTAACTTTAATAAATGCAAATTAGTAAACAAATTAATAATTACCTAACAGATGGCATTTTCTGAGAGATCAGTTTCAAAATGTGAGGTCCCTGGGGTTATATAAGATAATAAAATGACTTCCTGGTAGTAAAACATTTGGCAACTGCGGATGAATTTAAAGTGTTGTGTCCTTTTTTGGGACCAGCAGAGGGTGCTGGAATTAAATGATTCCCTTTTGAGTCATTCCTGTTTCAAAGGCTTGGCTAACAAAGGCGACAACTAACAGAATGGAGGGAGAGGCCCCAGAGCCCAAGAGTGGCCACACGATATGGGAAGGCCACTTCACATCAGGGTTTGTAAGGATTAGGAGATGCAACGGCAGCGAGGGAGGAGCTGTGTTTTGATGGCAGTGTTATTTTGATTATGGTCTGTGATTGTCCAAAACTGTTCAGAAATTGGCTGTCCCAGTGTTCTAGCAGGCCTGAACATGCTAAAACAGTGAACTTGTCTGTCTTGGCATTTCTGAGCTTCATCCTTACAATCACCCCCACCTCATCCCACGGATGACCCTGCCTGAATTATTTCAGGCATTATGAAGTAGGAAAGGGAGGTTCTTTGTGGTTGGGGGTGGGATTGTAAACTAGTTCTTCCTGCCCAAAATGTGCAAGGGAGGAGAAAGCTGCCCGTTCCTCTGAAGGCAGCTCTGCGGTGGGACAAGTGGGGTCAGGACGGTCTGGGCTCCGTCATCTCATTCAGTTCCTGGAGGAGCTGAACATGGGTCATCTTGTCTCACTGCTTTTTATAACATACTGCTGATTACTGTCCTACAGATTCACAGAGTTTCATTCAGGCACTTAACCTACTTAATTAAAAAAAAGTCCTGTACTCATCATTTCCTCACATTTTAAATGTTCCTATAGTGTTCAAATTTGTTTGCTCATGCTGGATACTTGACTTTCAAATTCATTTTATTTATCTGAGCTTAAAAAATTGTATTTTTCTACTCTCTTGAATAAGTGCTCTGTGACTAGACGTAACCCTCATGCTGAGCCCATACAGGAGCACTGGGGGGTACTCTGCCAGGAGCCTGCACCCTCTTCCATGGGGGCCCTGGCTGCTCAGTCTGCTTCCCTCCATTTGCATAGCTGTCCTCTATCCACTGTTTCTTTTCCTGTGATTTCATTTACCAGTCACCTCCACAGTCTGAAAATACTAGTGCAGTAAGATATTTTCAGAGAGACTACAGTCATATAACTTTGCTGCAAACTGAATAAGCTGAATAAAAATTCAAGATTTTTAATAATAACTCACATGACATGAAATTTTTTTCTCTCAATCATCACCATTAAAAGTGATTCTAGGCCCTCCCTGGTGGCGCAGCGGGTTGAAGCACTGCACTGAGAAGCTGAAGCCACTTCCGCATGAGTTCGATTCCCACCTACCCCGGAGGTGACCACATGGTGCGGCAGACCTCTACCGACCCGCCTGCTGCTCCCCTCAGCAGTGTACTTCGTCGATCTGCCTGTTCTGCTCCCCACTCTTGTCTCTGGTGAAGCCTCTTGCCACCCCTTAGTCTCTGGCCTGTACCCTAGTTCTGTGTGCACAAATAAATAAATCTTAAAAAACAACAACAACAACAAACTTATATCCTACTGCACCCCATGGGTATTACCACATGTAACAAAGTGAGATGAGAACTCTTGAGTTCATTTTAGCTTTCCAAATATAATTGGTTGAGCATCAGAACTCTGTGGAGATGTTTTGCAAAGCACACCCAATGTCAATCAAAATTGTCTCACTGGCAGTAAGA
>NW_004567114.1:55389175-55441465 GCF_000260355.1 Condylura cristata | reverse complement strand
TCCCCACTCTGTCTCTGGTGAGGCCTCTCACCACCCCGAGCCTCTGGCCTGTACCCCAGTTCTGTATGAATAAATTAAAAAAAAAAAGTGATTCTAGTTGTCAGTAACTCTTCAAATACACTCTGTCCATAATCCTCATTTGGCAAGAAGATGTCTAGATTCTTGGGGATTCAAGTTGCTTAGTTGGCTACAGAAGTCACTCTGGTCTAATCAGGGTTTGTAGCTAAGAGAAAATAAAAGTCTGTGACTTTAGGCAAAGCTGAGATCCCAGGTCCTGCTGATAAGTCAAGCGTAGCATCTGATCTCATGGGCCTGGGCCAAGTGGCAGAAATCAGTTAAGAAGAGGGTGCAGAGCAGAGTGAAGGCTCCTCGGGTGCTGGGTCAGGCTCTGTTGCATCACCCGAGGGTGAGGGGAGCGCTTACTACCTCCTGTCATGGTATCCATGTGGGCTTGACCAGCTGAGTGCAGCTTTGGAAGACCCAATCAACAGATGATGACTCCTTAATGATGAGTAGCTAGTGATAAAAGTTTCTATACTTAGATGTTTTCTGAGCTCAAAACATGTTGTAGCTTTTTTCTATCACAGGGGAGGATGTGTGTGATGGCTTTCCTTACACCAGATGTGGGAGAAGTTCTGCATGAATTCTCTAATTCTTTGTCACTAACTGGGCGTCCAACAATTCAATCCAATGTAACACTTTCCACAGTTAGTGAAGAGGCTACAAGAGCTCAATCCCACAAGACTGTCCCCCACTTCAGCTGCAAATGGGTTCCCAGGCTATCTATGCTTCTGCCTGGTTGACTACAAATTTGGGTACTCTCCGGTTTGATAATTCTCTAAAATGACTCACAGAACTCCAGCTTATCAAAAAGGACACAACCTAGAACAGACAAATGGAGGAGATGCATTGGGGAGGCCGGGGAGGTGACAGGCGCCAAGTTACCAAATCTCTCTGGGGATGCGCCCCCATCTTCCTGACCCCCAGCCCGGCACAGCACATTAGTGTGCTTACCAACCCTGAGGTTCTCTGACTCTGAGAGTTTTGATGATGCAAAGTCCAATTTCTCTTCCCTCCCCAGGGGTGGGACTGAAAGTCCCCAAGCTCGAGTCATGTCGTTCGGGCTGTCTGGTGATGACTCAATCTAGGGACACCTACCCAATCACCCTGCTAGCGTGAGCTCAGGTATGGCAATAGCAGGCTGGTTATAATTTACAAGACTTTACTGTCACTCAGGAAATCCCATGGGTTTTAGGACCTCAGTGCTGACAACCACTGGGGACAACAAATACATCTTTTATGACCCCACAGGGTGACAGCAAGGTAGCCTGTGACCTTGAAGCTCAGGCTCCCCTCTGAGAATTAAATTAGAACAGCCAAAAGATGTAATGAATCAGATTAGCTCTCATATTTTAAGGAATAACTGAGAAGGTGTGACAGATTGTATTCAAGAATACTTGAGTTTTAAAAATGTTAACCAGGTTTGTTCTCTGGAATCCATGTCAATAATTTTTGGTCAAAAGCTGTTACCTTACAATTTTACGTAACCAGATTTAAAAATATATATAATCTTTTCAGAAAAGAAAGATAGCTACCCAGGAGAATAGAAAAAAAAAAAGTAAGTATATGGCAGAATTTGTTCAGAATAAGCAGGGAGAGAAACATCCTAGATTTAGAAGACGTGAGCACTGCATTGCCCCAGAGGTGTTCTCCACTGTGGAGTGAGGATGACTCACCAGCCCTCTGCATGTGTGGATGAAATATCTCTCACAGTTCTCTGCTTCCCTGTTGTCAGATTCTATGCTTACTAAGCAAGGCATGATCGTGATCCAGATTTTCAGGTTTTTTATTCTAAGTAGAGGGTACCAAAGACAGTAGGTACAGATCATCTGATCACTGGAGAGGGACAGGACTAATTGGTAATGTGTTGTGATAGGGAGGCAGCCCTGTGAAAAGGGGAGGCACACTACAGAGCCTTGAGCAGGCACCATTTCCCCAACCCCGCTCACACGCAGCCACCTTAGATTACAGGTGCCACTCTGTGGAGACCCTGACTTCCTGATGGGGAGTTACTGGAAACTAGGGGCGGAGCCGAGTGGTCTTTAGGTAATACCAAGGTAGGTGGGCCTTCCTGGCATGCTCTCTTACTTCCGGTGGCCCAGCTTGCATGCTGACACTTCTAGGAAGTGATTTGGAGGAGAGACGTAGAGAATTGGGAGAGATACGGTGAGAGGCATTTGGGCAGGCTGTACTTGGCAGAGACAAAGGCTGCTGCTAGCTTGATTTGCACTTTTGTCTCTGTTCCTGAACTAGACCTCCGTAGCCCCTTTCTTGTGGGTCCCCCCTGGAAGCTTCCTTACACATGTGGCAAGCTTTTGGGCCTCAGTGGTGCTACTTTGGATTAGTACTGTTTGGCTGGAGATGGGAAATTTGGGGAGTACTGAGAGACTGTTAGTAGATGTCTTCTCTCTCTATTGAAGATCTTTCTATTGAAGATCTTTCACACTACAAGCCTGCTTCCTTTGCCTTTGTGCATGTACAGGCTGGATTTCCTTCAGAGCATGTATCCCCTAATAGTTTGGGGTTCCCCTTGGTCATGTGCTAACATTCTCATTTTCTTTTATGTAGAGAAACTAGGGTTTGAATGTCAGCCCACATATGGCTCCAGTAAAGACTTTCACACTGATGACTCCTTAATCCACCACCTCCAGTGGACACCCTCCTCACAGACACAGCACACGACCTAATGCATTATTGGTGGAGGAACAGTGTGTTCTGAACGAACTCCACACACGGGTGTTTTATGGGCTCCACCCCACTTCCATGCAAAGAGATCGCAGACCTGGAGGAATACAACTCCCATCATGTCATGAATCTGTCATGACTGACCTCCTGAAGGGGGCTGCTGGGAACTAAGGGTGGAGGAGAGCGGCCTTGCCTGGCATAAAATGAAGATGTGGGCTTGCACTGCTCTGCTTTCAGCTTGCACCCACGTCTCAGCTCAGATGATGCTACTGGTAGGGTGTACAGGCCAATTAATCTCTCTCTGTATTCTTCTCATTTCCCTTGTAAATAGACTTTTTAGCTTTCTGTGTTCCTGTTCTGGAGTCTTGTCCTCAGATCTTACGCACGTTGGTGAGGACTCTGTCCCAGGTCACTGTTTCCCCTTGGGGCTGCCCTGTAACATTATCACTAGTTAGAGTCACACATGCACCTTAAACTCATCCTCCTCTAGAAGAAATGCAACAAAAATGTTGCCCTACTAATCTACATATCTCCCATTCAGGGAATTTACCACCTGGTTGCCAAAGTCAGTGCCCCCATTACATCCTGCCTCACCTTTTCGAATTAACTACAAGAGCTGCCCATCCCATCTCACCCAAATCTGTCACCTCTACAGGATGACCACTCAGCTCTGGCCTCAATGCCCCATCCCCATCACTGCTATAGCGCTGACTCAGTGTGGTCTCCTGTGCTGCCCTCTGCCCCTGCTGCTGGAATAATGCTGCTAAAATGTGAATCAAGTCAGGTTCATCTTCTGCTCAGTTCTTCAACGGGTTTCAGAACCCCAGACTTCTCAGCTAGTCACAGGGCTCTCTATGATTGGATGCCCACCTCACCTCAAGCCCCTCCCCCAAAGATATCCTGTGTTCCAGTCTTCCTTATAATTTATTGAAGGTATCGTGTAGTTTTGCACCCATGCTACCTAATACAAATTATATTAGGGATGTCCTCTACCTGACATACTCTGGGCTGAGCCCATCCTTGTGCTGACATCAGTTGTCTTTCTCCAAAGACCCTTCTTTACATCCTTCCCTTAGTTCCCTTGCTTGTGAGACCCCTGATTATCTCCTCAAATGACATCAGGGATTATGTGTGCTAAGCCCACACTATAGGTCTTGATTACCTACCCATACCAAAGTTGGGCAGGGATCTACCATGGTTCAATGAGTAAAGAAATAAGCCCAATAGCTCTTGTCAAATGTTTGAAGATCTTCTACCAATTCAACAGATTAGTGATATATTCTGATGCCAGGGCAGAGTCAATACCAAGGAGCAAAAGTTACAAGGAGGCCAATTATTTTAATTTTTAAAATCTTCATTTTAAAATGAACAGGGGTCTTCTCTAATTCAAACCAACTGTTTTTGAGCTGGGGAGTTTCCTGTTACAGAAGTTTAGGTAAAGATTGAACTCACCCTTTGTGTTCTTTGTGGACTGTTCTCCGTGGAGATTCAAGCGCCAGATGTGGACTGAGCTCTTTTAGCTTGGTCACCACTGCTCTGCTTCTCTGTCTGGGCACTGAGGTGGCTCCACCTCTTTGGAGTCAGGCACCAATGTGTGGCTCGGGACAAAGCAGCATGAGCAGATGTGACGTGTGTCAATCTCACTGGATTATTCATCATGGAGGCAAAGCTGAGGTGATGCTTCTGTTAGCCTGATATCCTGAGTGACCCCAGGGAGCAAAGCACTCCTGCTATGTGGTAGATCCACGGTGAGAAATCACTTCTGTCAGTTAAGCCACTGGGATTTGAGATTTATTTGTTTCAGGCACTGAGAATGATCTCTTGATGGGTTCTTTTGCAGCCCACTTGAAGCTATGATTCTGTGCTTGTGAAGGGAAATGGAGAGATTAAGGGGGATTCGCTACCTGGGGAAGGCAGAGAGAGTCTGTCTCTGCAGGGGGTTCTGGGAAGGTGATAGCATGTGAGAATCTTAGGGACACTGGAGAGGCAGGTAAAGGCAGATTGCAGGTTCTCAGAGTTTTGACTAGATCCAGCTCTTTGGACTTACAAGGAAATTGCTGTTTTAGCAAATTTAAAGGGATCTCTGTATGAACTGTGACTGTGTTCAGCAGGGGACAATGTGCCATACCAAAGCCACTCACTAGAGATCCATGAGGCTGCAGGTCCCTCCCTAGCCATGCTAATGGCATCCACTGCTGGCTGGAGGCTGGTGAAGGCAGGGACGCCATGTGAGCTGACTCCAAAGTATGACTTGAGAACTGCGGTCAGCAGCCCAGGAGGCAGGGGACCCAGATCTAGTTTGGGGCCTCAGTTCTGTGATTCCGGGCTGGTCTCTTAGGCTGGCTGAGCCTTGATTTTCTCATAAATAATGAAAATTATAAAAATACCCTTCCTGTCTCCCAGGAATTTTACAGTGATCATGAGATAATGTGCCTGGAAGTACTTTGTAAATTGAAAATCACCAATCAGATATAGGAGAATTTTTCTTGTTCTTCCATTAATATTCACAGCCTCTGCGTGCTTTGCCTGGTTTCCCCCTCTTTTATACGCCTAAAAGGATATTCTTTAGATACAAGGTAAAGATTATATTGGTAAGCTCTTTAATGCTTTCACATACACTGGCTTACCCTGTACACCCTGTAGAAATTTCCCTCCTTTCTGCAGTAACACAAATTTCACAGAAACATATATTTTTTAATGTATTTTCAAATGAACTTTACATTAAAAAAACTTATATTCTGGGCCCTCCCTGGTGGCGCAGCGGGTTAAAGCACAGCACTGAGAAGCTAAAGCCACTTCCGCATGAGTTCGATTCCCACCTACCCCGGAGGTGACCACATGGCGCGGCAGACCTCTACCGACCCGCCTGCTGCTCCCCTCAGCAGTGTACTTCGTCAATCTGCCTGTTCTGCTCCCCACTCTTGTCTCTGGTGAAGCCTCTTGCCACCCCTTAGTCTCTGGCCTGTACCCCAGTTCTGTGTGCACAAATAAATAAATCTTTAAAAAAAAAAAAAACAATAAACTTATATCCTACTGCATCCCATGGGTATTACCACATGTAACAAAGTGAGATGAGAACTCTTGAGCTCATTTTACCTTTCCAAATATAATTGGTTGAGCATCAGAACTCTGTGGAGATGTTTTGCAAAGCACACCCAATGTCAATCAAAATTGTCTCACTGGCAGTAAGAGGCTGAACCTCCAGTTAAACAAAATGCCACTTGTCAGCAACCTTACTAATTATTTGCTGTTGACATGAGAGTTTGTTACTTGTGATATGGATGTTGTAGTGACGCTTGTGGAAAGTGAATGGGCATTTTTGGTTCCAGGTAAACAGGTTGCTTTCGCTATCTGAAAGTTCCTAAAACTTTTTTTTTCTAAGCTGAAATGGCATAGAGTGAAGAAGCAATGACCATTAATTTATAAGAACTTTTGGGGGAACATTCCCAATTTCCCAAAAAGAAGCTACCAAATCATACTAACACATAAAAGCTGAAATAAGACTAACAAACAGTAAGGGCAGGAAGGGTGTGATACCTACACAGCCTGTAGAAAGGAGTTCCCAGGGAAGGGGTTTGGGGGTGCTGCTGTCATGGCTCAGGGGACGTGCTGCTTCTAGACAGGCGTGTTGCAAAATAAACACTGAACATTTTGGCTTGTTGTTATAAAAGGGAAAATGTTTTTTGGGTTTCTTTCAGTTAGTGAAATCATGTAGGTCTTTGTACATGTCAAGTGGTATCACATGAACTTTGGAAAAGCAGAGGATACCTGTGCTCTAGGGTTCCCATGAACAGAGGGTATGAAAATTAGACTATAAAATCTGTTTCCCAATTTTCAAAAAAGTTCATCCAGGATCTCTGTAAAGAGCCTGTGTGACTAATAAGCTATAAATAATAAGCTAGGGTTCCCGTTTCAGTCAAGAGAATGAGGTTCTGTATTAATGTTTTGTGGCAGATAGGTTACTGACTTTAAGCAGTATTATTTGATTGTGATACTCCCTGTTTGTAAAGCTGAAATTCTAAAGAGCAGCTAGAGTTTTCCCCAGAGTCTCACAGCTTTTTACGTGGTGTGAATTCCAGCAGACTAAATTGGGCCCACTGTGTGGTCTGCTGTCCCTCCTTGCTGTCCTGGGTGGGCTCTGTGTTCTCCTGAGGGGATCTGTGGGGGGGGGGCAGTGTCTCTGTGCAGTGAGCCACCTCCAACCCTCAGTTAAGTATATAAGCATGTGTGGAGACAGCTCCCCAGACCTGGTCTTTCCTTTGCCACTTTTGCACCCCTTGTAGCGTCTCCTTCCCCTAGAGATTTTTATGAAAATGCAACCATTTGACTTTTGCTCTTAGAATCAGCGCATTCAGAATTTTGATCACAAACACACTTGTTGAAAATGACCTTGGAAATAGCCCACTGGTTCAGGCATGTACAGAGGGTATGAAAATTAGACTATAAATCTGTTTCCTAATTTTCAAAAAAGTTCTTCCAGCATCTCTGTAAAGAGCCTGTGTGACTAATAAGCTATAAATAAATATAACTTTGATGCATTATGCAGCATGGAGTCTAACTGGAACTGAGACAAATGAGGCAAATAGATGCTCTATTCAGAATCTCCAGAATCTTTAATGATGAAGTTCAGCTAAGGCATATGTGATTCTTTCCCAAGGCTGAATGTGTCAAAGCAGTATTTTGGATAACCCATCTGAACCGTACATGCAGGTGTGTCAAAGCTCACATATTCTCCCTCCTCTTGTAAGATATGAGGGAAGAAAATCAAATTTATAAAAACGTCTAAGAAAATTAGTAAGCTTTCTCCAAAACATTTATTGGGGAAATTCCCCATACCTGCTGCATATTGGTTTTCTGTTATTTCTTTAATAGGTAATCACAAGTTTCAAAATTAATGTTTATCTACATGAGCACATTAATTTGCATGTATGCTTACATGTATGTATGCACACAGATGTACAAATGTATCTCTCTCTGACCCTGGGACCCCTGCTGCTTAGATTCCTACCACCAATGTCACCACTATTAATATCTGTGTGCTTATCTATCCATATCTTTCTTCAGATTCAAACCAATAGTCACCTCTTTACCCAAAAAACGGTAACATACCAAACACTGCTGCCTATCAGACATGCCAAGGGCAGGGTGTCCTACCAGACTTAAGAGAAGGCAATAATTATGTAGAACTTAGACCAACAAAAGAGTCTGAGAGGAAGGAGTGTTGACCTACTTTGCTTAGAATTATTGGCACATGATTATTTTTAAAAAGCAGACTAAATTTTAGTCCATTTAAAAAACTGCTTTAAAATTTTTTGCAGACAATGAATCCTGATTGCCTGCACCAGAGGCATAATGCTTCCACACTGTGTTCTTAGTAAAGCACTTTTCTCAGTACTGCATAGATATCTCCATGTTAGTGCAGTGCTAAACAGCACTATGCCAGGCCCTGCTCCCACAGGATATACAGAGGATAGAGCAATAGATCAAGTAACATCATGAGGAAGTACATAATAATGAAGTTCAGAAATCAAAAAAAGTCAGTGTTATTAAAGAAAATATAAAGTGGGAAAGCTATTCTAGCTATGTCCAAAGAGACACAGAAAACAAACACAACATGACAAAATTAAATGGATGTTGACAGTAGGAAAACAACATTATAAAAGGCATCGTTATAGACTGTAGGTTTTAAGTGACATGAAATTTTATTAACTGAAAAATTCTTAGATACAATGATGATATTGTGGTTTTATAGGATGATGGTCTTAGAATATGCAAAGTGAAATACTTAACATTCATAAGTACTGCAACTTACTCTAAAAGGGTTCTGCACAGAGGAAAAATGAAAGAGGCAAAATTTACCAGCTGTTGATGTATTTGTGGTGAAAATTCATTACATTATTCTTGAAACTTTCCCACATCTTTTAAACTTGTCAAAGTAAACGGCTAAGGATGAAAACACAGAGAAATCAATTTGAAGTTCCCAGTGGTCTAAGATGAGATGAATTGAGCACCAAAGAGAATAATGAATGTAACTCATTGCAGCAATCTCAAATACATAAAAATCATGAATTCATGACATTCCAAAGCCACAAAGCAATGTCTCATTATTTACCATAGGATTTTGCTATAGTACTATCTGGAAATTAATAGCCTGAAGCAAAGATCAAATATTATTCTAGTTTTTCTATACACACAGTATTTCAAGATACCAGATATCAGATAAAGGAAAGTATTTCTTTATAGAAGAATTATAGCAGTTAGTGGAGAGGAATGACGGAAATGAAATCACAAATTTGCAACCTCTAATTCAGTAAGGTCACGTGATGACCCTCATCATTTACTATAACGCTGAAACATTAAATTAATAACTTTTAATATGATTTAATGTAATTAATGCTATATTATATTAATAGTGCTGAAACGATTACAATAAAGCTTGATGGGGAATTTTACCATGGGTACCAATAGCTGATGAATCTTCACATCACTTATTATCATAATGTCATTTAACAGCACCACCGATGAAGTTTACTTGCCAACATATTTTGTTGGATCTTATCAAGCCTCCAGTTTTGAGGGGTGGAGGAGTAAGTTAGACAACACTGACAGAAGCAATCAGTGCAATCCAGAATGTGAAATTTTTCTGTAAGAACAATTACTTGGCTTTGTCAACATTGTGGAATAATAAGGAAACAGCAAAAGATTGTCTTTAAAGAGACTAAAATAGTATAACAACCAAATATAATAGGTGAATTGTTTGGATCTAATTCAAATGAATTTATAGCAAAAATATCTTTTTTGAGACAATCAGCAATATTTTCTATGTTGACTTCAAAGATAGAGAACTTCCTCCTAAAATCTAGTGTCTTGGTGATACAGAAGTTTATTCAAGATTATGAATGTCAAGAAACTGGTGTATTCATTTATTATTCATTAATTAGTTAATTCAAAGGTTTGTTCATGCTATATAGATAGCATCTGCAGAAAGTAGAAGACTAAAGCCTGGAGCCCGCCTTGTTTGGCTTCTGGGATGAAATGTGCATCTGTTATCTTCATACAAGGCATCTTCCAGGACAAAGACTCTGAGGGAGAAATGACCCTACTGAAGTTTAGGGCAAGAGAAATTCTTTGGGTTGGAGAGATCAGGGGAGGCTTCCAAGAGGAGGGGTAAGCTAAAAGCCTTAAGTTTGGGTAGGCTTACTTTTTTGAGACAAGGAAACAGTCCTTTATTTATTTTTTTAATCATAAAATACTTGCTTTTCATCTTGGTCATAAAGCAATGAGTTAATAAATTTTATCCTATTTCTCACTTCTTTTTTGATTCCTTCTTCTTTTCAAAAGGCACAAACATTAAGAACCTTCCATTCTTTGTTTACTGTTCTGCTTCTGGCAATTATATTATTATCTAAAGTGTGTAGAAAATAAGTGCTTACTTTGATTTATTTGTCCTCCTACAAATATTCACTGAGCATTCACTAAGCCTGGCTAAATAAATATGCTTCTCTCCTACAAGTCTGAGAGGCTGGGTCTTAAGCTAACTCCATCCTGAAAAGATCAGATTAGTCAACTGTGTTTTTCAAAACACCTTATTTCTTCCTGGTTAATAACAAGCCCAGGCATTATTACTCCACAGGGAGAAGCAGTATCCATTTGCAAGGGCTCATGGGAGAACCCTGTGTGATGGAATTGCACAAGCCCTACAAGCAAGTCTTTTTCTGAAACCCTTTCCCTCTGTGCCCATAAAGTCTGCAGAGTAATTTCTTATTAAACTGATAGCTATTATTCAAAAGAGCTCACATTTCAGAGCAATCACTATTCCCCAGCCAACTAAATGCCCAATTAGTCTTTAATAAAAACAGCACCTAGTACAGTGCCCAACAGAGAAAGGTATTTAACAAATCTTTTATTGCCCCATTCATTTAAGTTGGGTGACCTACATAATATTTACACAATTTGTTTCGAAAATAAACATCACCCATGGGTCGACTAGAAAGAAATTCTCTTGACTAACTCCCTTATTATGAAGAATACTATCCTATAACTAGAAAGGTAGGTATTATTCCTCTTGTCCTTATACTATCCCCAACATGAGCAGGAAACTGGTCATCATCCTTCTAACACAGATTTATTTTTAGGGCAAGAATCTTACAAATTTCCTTTTCCTTCCCAATTCCTGACTGTTCTCTAAGGTGTGCAGAATGCAGACAGGTGGAAATACTGTCCTCATTTGAGCACCAGCAAACACCTGAAGGGTGTGTGCCACGAGGCACACAGTACAGGACACCGACACCATGGTACTGGGCTCCTAAAAGGTAATCATCACCAAGAGGAATTTTTAAGTGAAATATCAAAACGGACAATCATGAACAGAACTCCTGGATGTCTCCAATTGGCATTTCAATATATATATTTTAATATCGCAAAGGCTAGGTTTATTATCTTAACAAAAGGAAAGAAAGGAGAGGATGTCTACATAGACAAGCAGCCAGACAGCGCTGCCCCTGAAAGAGAGTTTATGAAAAGAGATGCCTGTGTGGGCACAGGTGGGCAGCAGAGCTGCCCAATTTTATAACGTTGAGTTGAATTTTGACCACCAATTTCTCCCACTCAAGACCCGGCAGTGGCTCTTTATCTGGAGTGTCCTGGGATGTCTCTCTCTTGATATACTAACGTGGGGTCCTTCTATTCCTTCTGCCACAGAGGAGTCAGAACAGCCCCGCCAAAGCAGTCAGCGCGCAGCATTTCAGCAAAGAGAGCTGCTTCTGGGGAAGCCACAGCCCTGTTGCCTCTCTCAGGGCGGGTGCCCTGGGCCGCTCAGCCCCATCCGGCCTTAGCTGACAGTGGTGGCGGGACACGCCTTGTGGCCCCACCCTTCATTCTGAGCTCAGTCCCCGTGTGGCAGCAAAGGCTCCTTGTTTATGAGAAGCAGGATGTGTTCGAGAGTGTGGAATTTGGAATTGAAAACCCTGAGTTCAAAGCTCAGCTCTGTTGCTTATCAGACATGTCTGTGAACAATTTGATTAAAATTTATGGTCCGGACTTCCCAACTCTTTTAAAGAGCCTAATGGAACTTTGTGATGCTGAAGTCAGATAAGATGAAATATTCCTAATATATAACCTGTACTTCATATGCTATTCCACTGATTATAATTCACCAGTGATTATGAAATATACTGTAATGGTAAGAGGATTTAACATCTGAAGAATGTGTAACAGAAAACACCAGGCACCCCAGGAAAGTTGGTGGTTTGAAAAATTGGTCAAGGACAGAAACAGGAGGATAGTAGTCTCCAAAGAAAAACCAGTTTGGTCCAGTTTTAAACCTTTAGATCTTTAGATAGAAGACTCAGAACGTAACATTCTTTTCAACCAGGTTTTGTTTTCCTCAACTCCCGGCAATGTTAGACATGACTATGTCAACTGCAATTAAAAGAAGAAAAAAACAACAAACTCAAGAGATTTCAAGCATAATTCACAAAGTCCCTGGCAAATGAGAGGGCCTAAGGGTGCTGCCCTGGTCTAGCACGCCTGTGTGGGGCCCTCCTGCTGCCTCTGTTCCACATGTTGGGAAAAAAGCCCAGTGCTCCCTTCATCCTACATATTTTCCTTCTAGCTCAGGAGAGATGGGATGTGGATACGAGTCGGGGAGCGATGACAGTGGCAGCTTCTGGTTCTGCTTTGTTTCAGGCCTTAGTCTGCCCCTCGACAGCAGAACTCCCTGGCCACAGAGGGGTAGCGTGGGCTTGGAGCCAGCACTGTGGGGCAAGACCCGTGACCTTCCTGGGAAGCTTGACAGGCCCGGGTCTTTGCAGTTAACTCCCCTCCCAGCCACATGGTGGACGGGCTGGTTCTCTACTGTCACATGCCTTTCCCTGGCAACATCTGGATTATCTGCAGGAAGGAGGAGTCAGAAGGGGTGCACCAAAAAGAATCAACATGGGAAGGGACAGAAACAAAATCTTTTCATTCAGAGGCATCTAGAAAGATGTGAGCGAAATATGTCCTTGGTTCACAACAGTCTGCCCTACTTCCTCTCTTACCTCTTCTTTTCTGTCACTGCCATTTCCCTCTTTATTCTATTTCCTTTAAATGTCCCAAGAGGATTCAGACTGTCTGACAGATTCTAGGCTTGGCTTCTTTCTGACCTTGATAGAACAAGTCATCTCAGAAGGTTGCCATGAGAACCTTTGGGTGAACATCCACCAAACTATTTATAGCCATCACAGATGCATCAAACTATTCCCATATCCATCAAACTGTTTGCCATGAAGCAGCTAGTGGCTTGTCTTACCAGGGGACCTTGGTCAAGGAAGGATAAGAGGGATAAGCACCAGGGCAGAGGCTCTCCAGTCTTGCCTGTAGGGGCAGTTCCTGAAGCAGTAACTTCAGGAGGAGGGCGCTCTCATGGTCGCTGGCTGCGTTCAGGGGGGATGGAAACAGGTGGGCACAGTAAAGAAAGCAAAGAAGAATGTACAGGCAGAGGGTTTCGTATCTGAAAGGGAGCAGGACACCAGAAGAAGGCCTTTATAGGGCCAAGCTCAGTGAACTCTATTCTGAAGTGAGGGGAATCCCAATGGACATGAGATTCTTGGCAGAAATAAAACTATTTCTCTACCTTTTCCTCCAAGCTCTAATATCTCCCAGCTTGCTCACCAAACGGCTACATCTTGTGTTTGCTGACGCAGAAGAATAGCACTTCCTTATAGTCCATCACCAGATGGTAATTGGATTTTAAAAATAGAACAAAATGCAGAGAATTCCCACCACTTGGCTGGGCTTTAACTGACGTGGCAGCAGAGAGAACAGGGAGCCCCTTCACTATGTGTAACGCGGGGACTGAGTTGTGAAGCACAGCACCTCTTAAGCCTCCCAGGACACTGGGCTGGGGGAGGAGTCCCACAGCAACTGGTTCTAGCTTTCTGCCTGGATTGATGGTGGATAATGGTCGGCTCCTCACAGTTTCAGAAATCCCTGGGATTTGAAGCCTGCTCCTCTCCACAGCCTGCAGCCCCCCCCCCCCGGGGGGGGGATGGGTGCGTCCTCCAAGTCCTCTGTTCACCCTCAGGAAGGAGCCACTTTCTTTTTCCACCACCCTTAAGCCACATCCCACATATTTGGTGACTCCCAGGGAAATCCCTGCCACAGGACATGAGATATGTGGGATGGAGTTGGTTTTACCTCAGGGGCTTGAATTTTTGGAAAAATGAGAATTGTATAATTTGTATTGTATAATTATATAATTGTATAATTTGGGTGTCTGGGGACATGTGACCTGTAGCACATCTCAATGTGTCCATAGCTATCCAGAGGACATCTTCTCATGGAAGCTTCTCAGTGCGAATACATCATAAGAAACTTGAACTCCCCTGAAAAAAACAGGGCCCACCGATCAATGAAACCTCTTTTTAGAGATCATTTCTGAAAATATGTCCATGATGGCAAAACACGAGGTTAGGGCCCACCTACTAAGGAATTAGGGCCACAAAGGCACCTAAGATAATTACTGAATTCATGGTAAATCCAACAATATTAAGCATTAATGTTTGTTCATAAGGAGTATGAAAGCAAACAAAAAACCAGGACATGAGGTTCCTAACCTTGAATTATCTACAGCCTGAATCAGACTAAGCCTCAGCAATCATCCTCCTTTTTTTTGTAGATAATCGTCATAGTGTAGCTGATTCAACATTATGAAACTAAGCAGCAAAAAAGTCAGAATATATCTAACTTTATCCATGATTCTAATGACAGTGAAAATTGGTGTTAGTTGGGTTAAATTGGAAAGGAAGGGGGAGTCCCAGAAGTCAGAATTCACTTGACTTTATTTCCAACCTCCGAGTTAGCCTGGTGAGGACTGTGGATAGTAAATGACCTGGAGAATCTGGATGCAGGTAATTACAGAGAAGGAGAGTAATTCCCCCATGTGGGCAGTCTTTACAACCTCTCTATGTGGTTTCAGAGACATCCCTTTGGGTTGAGAAAAGAGCTAGGAAGGTTTGAACTGAACTTTGCAGGAGGGTTACCCCTCAGCCGAGGAGAAAGAGGAAGAGCAGGAAGACTGGCTGGGCCAAGGGCACAGTCCCAAAAACAAACAGGGCTGACATTAGTGTGAATCCAGGTGCCTGTTGAACTGGGTGAGAGACCTAAACACTTGCATTTATTCAAGAAAATTGTTTAAAGTATTCAAAGTATAAGGATCTAAATATCAGTGTCAAGAGTGAGCATGAATTATCTGAGACAGAGGTATCAAAAATATCACCTTGGATCTGGGTTTACATGCATGTGTTATGTTGCTGAGATCCTTTTCTGCAGGAGACCAGGATATTTTGAAGGTTGACTTAACAGAATTCCTTTGTTGATTCTGAAACTGAATATGAGCTGGAAGGTGAAGAGCAGAGCTTAGCACTTGCAGAGCTAAATGTTCTTTGGACTTCGGGTTAGTGAATAAGTTACTTCGGAAATGACATGTACAGATGTTTCCTGTCTCAGAGACCTAATGTGAGAAGCTGGCTCCCTCCCCTGGACCAACCCTGAAGATGTCACATAAACAGTTTGATACATCTAATAACATGACAAAATGTTGAACAAGTAAAAGAATCCTGGAGAGGCAGAATGTATTGGGTCTCAGGATAGGAGTGGGGGGAGTTTTGTGGGGGGTGGGTCTAAAGAGGGGGAGAAGATCTGCTAAGACTGGAAACACCATAGAAGAGATTTCGTATCCTGCTCATTCCCTTGTATTGTGATGGGCAGAAAACTGCTCACAGGCAGAGAAACAGCCCCATTGGCACAACACCAGGCAGGGAGTCAGGGCCTCCCCAGGGAGGACTGGAGCCTCTGGGTGGACCGAGACTGGCTTCTGAGGATCACTCTGTCTCAGGCTTCTTGGGTGCGAAGTGTAAAATTTAAGAGCATAGGCTCTAAAGCCAAACTGTCCAGGTCCTTATCCTTCCTCCACCACTTAGGCTCTTTTACTGTGACTTGGAGTTCCTTTCTCTGTTTTGTTGTCTCTGAAATAGACATCGCAACATTAATTCCTAGGGTGGTTAACAGTTAAAGTGCATGTAGAAGCACTTAAAATTACACTGATACATATTAAATGTTCAAGAAATGTCAGCTATTTTTTTTTTTTTAAATCTGGAGGAAGTAGCCTTGAGGGCTAGTGTCAGTTATCTGAGTGGGGGAATAACAAGAAGGGGATCTCAGAGGTATGTTTTTCACATACTGCCCATTTACTGAACTCGCCAGGAGAGACAGAAGCAAGGGCCTTTGACCTTTCCTTCCAGGTACCCTCCATCACCAGGAGACTATAATATGAGTTGGAAGGAAAAAGGAGCAACACATCTATACGCCCAAAGAGAGGCAACAAAGGGAACTGCAGCAAGGATGCAGGCTTAATAAAACAGACAGAATCAGAAATCAAACAAGCATAAGAAATTACCTAGGTAGAATAAGAGAGGATTTTGGGAACAAGAAGTGAATGAATACTGGCCACAATATAAGCAAATAAAATGAAAGATCAGGTCAAAAACACTTCCAGAAGATTTTAAGAAAGATGAAGACAGTTGAAACTATGAAAGTGAAAGTTAAGAGAGAAGACAAAACAGAATGTTAGGAACCTAACATGTTAGAAATCTCAGCAGGATAGAGCAAATCTAAGTGTGGGGGAGAAAATGCCTGAGAAAAGCAACCAAGAATTGTCCAGAATTACAGGAGGATGTGGCAGATTTTATGCCTGCCTGCACTCATGACCTTTGGTAGTTCCCTCCACAATGACTCTCTGATTGTAGACTTGGGCAAGGGACTTGCTTTAGGACAATGGGACAAGAGAAAATTGATGCACACAAAAAATTTAAAAGCACTGTGCATCGGGACTTGCCATTTTGTATTGGTTTTAGAAGCTCGAGTCACCATTTGAACAAAGTAAGCCAGACGGATGAATGATGGGGGATGCATGCCCAGTTGCCTGCATTCTTCCAGTTGACATGCAGTTACCATCAGAAGCAGAACCATTTAGTGGGCTAGCCTCTGATGGTGTAAAAGCCACCAGAAAAGCCCACTCCAAATTGCCAACCTAAAGAGTAAATCTTAGGATGTTTATTACACAGTAATAGCAAGTTGATATACAATATGTTAATAACTCAGACTGAAAAGTCTAATAATTTACACACACACACACACACATCACTAGAACAAGAACATAAAAGACAGAGAGCTTTCTTACAGCTATTGGAGAGGAAAGCAGATCCTCTTTAAAGGAAACAGAATCAGACTGACAGAAACCTCAACACACCTAGGGATAACCAAATTGATACTTTTAAGTATTAGCAAAACAACCTCAAATTCAGAATTTTGTCATTTAAATATGAGAGCAAAACAGAGATAATTTCTTTTTTTTTTTTTTAGCGAATTAACACTGGTTTACAACACTGCACATGACTCAGAGGTGTAAGATCACACCCTTCAGACGCGTGTCACCACACCACACCCGCCTCCAAGGGTCCCACAGCCTTTAAATATTTTCATATGTACAGTCACACAAAGTTTAACAGATGAAAACTGCTTTGAGAAAACAGAAGAGAAACCAAAACCAAAAGACTACAGATGTAAGAAAATGAAACATTAAATTTATGTTTTGCTGGGCTAAGCACTGAAGAAAAGAATGGAAAGAAGAAAGGTAGGCAGGAAGAAGTGGGCATTTTCTTAGAAATCTATAAAGAAATTTTTGGAAGATATAACAAGAAATACTGAAGACATCATGAGTGAGCACGAGACTCTAGAGTCCAAGGTTCTGGGTCAGAATCCTCCCATGGCCATTCTAGTTGCATATGGTCGGTTGTAGTACCCCTCTGGTCTTGTAAAACAGGCCTGATAACACAGAACCCCTAGGGAAGGATTATTTGAGAATTACAAGAATCTACTTTTGAAGTCTTGGATTCACATCTAGTTTATGTAGGAAAACCAAAGTGACTCCATAGTGTAGCAACATCCTCTTAGGCCCGCGACCTTAATGGCCCTGCACTGCGAAGATGGCCAGTTTCCTCACTGTTTCTTTCATGTGTACTGACCTGAACTCAAGACACACTCACAACTCTTTTAATCCTAGTAGAACAGATCTGTGATACCCCGTCTTAAGCCAGAATCATGTCTACCAGTACCAGAGCTGAGGACGCCAGTATGCAAGTCATTCATTCTTAATAAAATTAAAGTGTGGCTAATGGGATGCCTGATTTGTTCTTGAGACTCAAATTACCTTCTCTTTTATTAATTCTTACAGCTGCATATTTACAGTAAGCTTTCCATAAACAGTATATTTTAATATGGGATGGAGAGCTAAAGGGAGATAGGAGATAGAAAATTAAATGAACCACCTTAATTTAGATAGAAATAAGCACTTGAAGACAAAATCATAGTTTTGGGGACAGGGACAGTATGTTAGTGAGCCAGGGGACAAAAGAATTTTTCAGCTGTAGCTTGAAGGATATGAAGTTTAGGATTCAAAGTTCCAACAGGGCCCCACTCCCTTAAAGCACTCCAGGAATGGGGCAGTTCCCATTAACCACAGGGATGGTTGTTATTTTCTAGGGAGGTAAAGCCCCAGAAGAAGGACCCAAAGATGCAGCTATCCCTGGCCCTATGTGTGGTAAGTTGGTAGCAGAGCTTCTATTTTCAAGAAACCATGTGAGCTTGAGAGGCGACAGTCATCAGTGATCCAAGGACCAACTGCCAGAGGAGACTCCTTCAACTACCTGTGCGCAGAGGAACTTGAGGACTCATACATGTGACGGGGGGTAAGGGTGGAGCAGGGAGAAAAGAGAACCTGAGCAATGACTAATATTCATCTCCCACCAGTTCAGAGGGATGGGCACCCCTCAAAGTCAGCTTCCTTAAAGGACCAGGGGTATTTCTTGCATGTTCTAGTTGTGCAGTAAAATATAGATGTCTACAGAGAAGCAATGCTGTGACTCCCCTGTTTCTTCTACATTGTTTTGTCTCCATCAACTCAACCCTATCCACATCGTATTTGAGGCCACCTTGGGGAAGGAATGCATATATACCATTTTCATTGGATTCAGGAAGTGGTGTCAACTAAAAAACACCAGAGAACATAACTGAATCCCATTTTAATCCCATTAACATCTACTTGGGTACCTGACTCAACTAGTACGATGAAGTTCCAGTGTATCTTTAGAGTGAAGACATTTTCCCTGAATCTTAATTTGAACATCAGATAAAAGGATATTTTAGATATCAACTCAGCAGCTAAGTGTGACAGAGGTCAAAATTCAAGACCCTCTTACAGAGCTTATTGAATAGGTAACCGTCACTACTACCACCTACACCTCTCCTGGTTCTACCCCTAATTCAAGTTTTTGATTGGCACCAAAAGTTTTCCTCATGGGCTCCTAATCTCACCAGTGACTTTCAATCTCTGGTCACACTGACCCCATGGTAATATCCTAGAATCTAGCTCTGGTGGAATGGCCATGTTATTTGGGAGATACTGATTCTTTCCAAACTTCCACTGGACTTTCAAAACATTATCATGGAAAAATGTTATTCATCTGACAGATTTCATAAGGATATTGTAGCTCTAAAAGTCTAGCACTCTGTGTAGCTTATTGTGTGACCTTTGGCAAATCACTTAGCTTCTCCAAACCTGTTTCCCAATTTGTAAGGAGAGGAAGAACTAGGATTCTTCTAAGGCTATGGTGAAGACTAAATGAGATAATACATTGTCGTTATTGCCTCAGACATATGAGTTGAAAACAATAAATTTAGAATTTAAGTGTACGGACTTAAATTGATGATTACTGACAAGTTGGCATGAGTTAGTGTATTATCATGGTAGCTGTAGCTCCTGAGTTTACCTCTGAATGTTTGTCTAGTTTTTTCTCCACTGCTTACTGGAATGATGGATCTCAGAAACCTTTATACTAGACAATAAGTCTCTGATTAAGCTTGGAGGCTCAAGTACAAAGTTTGGGCCACCAGTAATGTAGTCCAGGGCAGGAAGCAAGCCTGAAATGGGTTCTAAGGAAGATAATTCCAATATGCCTCACACATGCTGAAAACAGCTGCACCATTTAAAAGGCAATTAAATGTGTAATAAATGGAAATGCTACAAAATCGTTTTGTAAAAAAGTCTGAATGGGAATGGCCTGGGTGTACTTGCTGAGGGAGAAACACGTGCCAAGATGAAGGTTCCGGGATTGTCGGCTGCTGCGCTGCAGGACCAGCGAGGCATCTTTAGAAACAAAAACGCAAAAACAGCCCTTGCAGAGCATGTGAGAGTGGGCTAATTTCTGTTGGCCCACACATGGGAGAGAAAGGAAAGCACACAGGTGGTGATGGGTGGGACATGGAGGAATCTTAGAGGGAAGACTGACTGCTTGACGGCTCTGCCTCTGCCTGACGCCTATGAATCTGAGCACGATGGGGTAGGAGGCACGGCAGAAAGCAGAAGAAAATGAAAACCATGTTTTGCACCAGTAACAGGAGCTAATAAGGAACTTTAAAAACTGTACGAGTCAATGCTCTTTCTCTTGGAGAAGTGCCATCCCATCTTTCTTGTTTGATTTTATATCACTACATAGTCCAAGGAAAGGATACCCAGATTAAATTCTGATAGATGACATATTTATCACCAAGTTTTGAAGGACAGGCCTTTTTGGGGGCACCAGAGAAGAGAGAAAATCAGGGTTCAAATCTAAGAAACAGAACTGCTATTCATCATGGGGTAAAAGGTTTATTATAGGAATTTATAATAGGAGCTCCGCTTTGGAAGGATCTTTGAGGAGAAGGTCCCAGAGGAGGTTAGAGGAACAGAGGTGTCACCAGCCAGTGTGTGTGAGGTGCCAGCCATGTCTGGCTGCTGAAACAGGCTTTTGTAGGAGAGCTCGCAGGAGGTCTGTTGGCAGCTGTGCTTCTGTGGGTCTTCTTCCTGCAACTGTCTGGGGCTGTCTTTGGTTATCCAGATCAACAGTCAGGAAGAAGGGCAGGAGGCACAGGGAGAGAGAATGAAGCTGAGCTTGAACCTCTTCATCTCTGCATTTATCTGTCACTATGTCTAATCATGATGAACTTCAGCTAGTAACAGATGCTGCTTCGCTTGCCTTCCAAATCCCATGCAAATTCTTCTTTTGGCTGACTCTCCAGCCAGAAAACCACGTAAGGAAGGATCCAGCAGACAACTTAATGGAGTTGGCACAGGAAAAACTACTACCCAGCTATGTGGTGATGACTGTGGTTTGCAGCTGAGATTTTAAGGTAGTGTGGAGGGCTGGGAGCAAAGAGGGAAGAAAAGAGAAGAAAACAGGATTCTAGAGTGAGGTAAAATATAGATGGGACAGGTGATGGGGAAGTTGGGTATTAGAACAAGTACATTTCTTGGGGTTAAAGTAGCTTTATTTCACTCTGGTGTGGAAGGAATGGTCATTTTAAGCACTCAATGTGTTGGCCTGAAAAAGGGGTGTGTTTCAGGTTCCTATATGTGAAAAGGGTTCTCAGCTGTTAGAATATCTTGTTACTTGCTCTATCTACATAAAATAAGCTCTTTACAAATATAATTACAATGTTTCATCACATATCAATTCTTTCTTTTTTTAAAAAAAATTTATTTAATCATATAGAACTGGGGTACAGGCCAGAGGTGCAAGGGTGGTGAGAGTATTCAACAGAGACAGAGTGGGGAGCAGAATAGGCAGATGGAGGAAGTACATTGCTGAGGGGAGCAGCGGGCAGATCAGGAGAGGTCTGCTGCGCCATGTGGGTCACCCTGGGGGCCAGGGATCAAACTCACACTTAAGCGGCTGCACCTAGCTTGCAGTGCTGCATCCTTACCCATTGCACCACCAGGGAGGGCCCAATCTATCAATTCTTTCTATCTTGAGAATTAACTACTAACTCAGGTTATTATACTAATTTAGGCAGTTGTATAATTTGCTCAGGAATGGATAAGATATTATTTTTGTTGGGGCTGCCTGGATCCCATAGGTAGTAAAGTAGCTGAGGGCTAGTCAAACCTAGCTGAGGGCAGTCTAAAGGTTGGAAATTCTCATAAGAGACCTGTAAAATTTCCAACCAGATTTAATGTCAAGATAGACCAGATTACTTACTGCTCATTGCTGCTGAGACAATTTTCCCCTCTCTTTGGCCTTTTCTCTAGGGAATAGGCCTTGAAGGGATCTGAATTTATGAGGGCGCCTGTTGCACTGACCCATAGCTTTGTATCCTGTCCTAACATCTCCAGTAAAATTTAAGCCTCTTATTTCCTGAACAGGCTATTTTGGCTGGTAACTTCACTTGTAGTGCCCTTTTGGAATTTCCCTATTTTTAAACTCAACTGTGCATTTAAAAATCCTTAGGTATTTTATGCCATGTTTCCAAGTGTTCTTGTATGAGCTACTCAGTGGTTTTAGAATTAAAAAATTTGGAAAATGAAATTGTCAAAAGGGTCTTTAGAATTCCTCTGGTCAATCTTGTGCTCCACATGGCAGCCTCCAGAGGTCAGGTATGAATATTCCACATCCTGCAGCTTCCAGCAGGGATTTTAACACCCAGTACCTGTGAAAAACAGCCCAGGCAAGAGACATTTCCTTGTGTCTTTTCCTCTAGGAGAGTGAGGATTGATTATCCTATGATACCCATTATATTGTCAGTATTCTTTGAAATATTAAGAGATAACTTTGGTTCTTGGGCTTTCCTTCTTTGAGTTTTTTGATGGTGAAAAACCTCATCATTACTGATCCCTTTGAAAGCAAAGGATCAAGCTGCTCTTAGTTTAGAAGTCTCAGTGCTCAGTTGTAGTTTTGAAGTTCCAAATCAATGATCTGTTGAGTAATGGAGATAAAGTCCCAGGAACTCCTGGATCTAGCAAGCCACCTGCTCTTCTCTTGGTGAGCCAAAGATCATCTGTGCCCACAAGCCAAGGTACCTTTTTAGGCTAAGAACCAGTTGGTACTTTGAATAAAGGAACAGCAGTGGAAAATCAACTTTCCTCTTTCATTCCTAGCAACATTTAAATGAAGACTTTGACTTGCTCTTCTTTTTCATTTATTCAGATGCTTTATCCATAAAAGTCATAAGCCTCTCTTACCTGGGAAAGAATATGAAGGTGGTGACCAAACTTATTCATTCAAGAATGATACATATACCTTCTTTGTGCTCAGTCAGGTCAGAAGCTCAGGAGCATGATGTGGCTACTGTAACCTACAATTCTCTGACAGCAGAAACTTGACAAAATAGCCTCTTGTGTTCAAGGAGACTGAAAGACAGTGTGTTGCCTGGACCTATGCTTGAAAAATAGGATAGATGTGGTTCAAGTCAGGGACTGAGCACCCAGGGAGGGGTGGAGGGTGTAATCTTGTGGGTATGTGATGCATTCAGGAGTTAAGGCAGACAGATGGTGGGGTGCTGGGGCAGAGAGGTTGCCCCACTCTCCCAAAAGAGTTGCTGTTGAAAACTTGATGCAACAGCCAAAAACATCGAAAATCGGGTGATGTGTGAAATAAAGGTAATAATTTCATTAATTATAGTAGTGTAAACTAATCAAGTCTTCATAGAGATAAAAAATAAATACAAAGATTATGAATGCTATTTATTACTTTTAACATATAAGCATAATTCTTCATTTTTTAAAACTACTTTATATCCTTAGAAACTCTGCTGGTGGGTCAGTACAGGTTTCTTCTCAGTTTTCCTCTGGCTCTGACCCGAGAGCTACCTCCTTACTATACTAACACCACCAACCATCTTGCTTAACTCCATCATCTCTGCTTCCATTGGTGCTTAATCACTGGCAGGTATTATCATAAAGTTTTCTGAGTATAGCCCTTTCATATAGAAACTTTCTAAACTATCAAGCTCTCTCTTCTAAGAAAGGGTCACTGGTGAGTAGGGGATAGTGTGAGATTAAGCAAGGATCTTTCTTACAGAGAGCAGGGACAGATCTACTGTGTTCACGGTTGCATCTCTAGGATTATGTTTGCCAGGAAAATAGTTTCTGCTGAATATGTAATTTTGTTAGTTAAATGAATAAATGAGTGAGTGAGCAAATGAGGAATGGAGAAGGGCTTCAAGGAACGTCTACTGAGAGAGAAACTTAAAGGAGTCTCTACCATGTGTGATCTTCGGGAGTAACGGCTTTCATAGGGCACTTGGATGGGTGTGAGCTGCTGCCTGCTACAAACCAATGACATTCTTCCAAGTCCCTGACACCTGAGTATCCTTGAACATAACCTCAGGCCCTAAAAAGCCATGATCATCCAGAAAGACAGGGAGTTAAGTCTGGTAAGAAGCAAAAAATGTGTGTAAAAGGATGTGGATGCATCCTTCTTCCACAATGCCATCACCCACAGGCTTGGCAGAAGCAGTAACAACACAGGCAAGATGCACTAAAAAGTTCACATGCTGAATAGTACAGAAAGGAAAAGTGACTGACAGTATATTCTCTGCTTCTGGAAGCTTGGAGAGCCCATCTGTGATTCCACTCGATATGGACCACAAACTCACCACTAACAGCTGTCTCTGCACCGCCCCTTTCCCTTTACGAGATAAAGAATGCAACATTGCCAGGCCTGCTCCCTCTTCAAGATCCTAATTAAATCATAATTTGATTACCGGCAAAATCAATACCTGATAAATTGGTACAGTTACATACACAAAGGCAGTACAAATACATGAATATAAGAGACATACAGACAGATACCATAACTATATCCAGACAAATGAAAGTATTTTTCTAGCAGCAGAAGAGGGAAAGGGGGCTGGGGGGAGTAAGGGGGCTTAATGGAGTACGAGTTAGGGAACCCAATTCTGAATAAAACTTGCCTAGTCATACACTTCCTTTAAGCTGGGAGCTTTGAAATATCCCCCATCAAGTAAGATAAAATGCCTACAGATGTTCAACCAGTCTAAGCAGTTGATTAGCAGAACATCTAACTGTTTCCATTATGAAAAGAAATATTTTCTCATTCAGAAGCAATAATGAGCTGTTTCCCATTGCCTCTATTGGGAGGGCAACTAGGGGACTTCAATAACTTTTTTCCTCTTTGATGTTAATATAATGGTAAATTTAAAAGTTGAATGCTAATGCTGAAAGTTAAAGAACTACCGCACAACTCTACCCATGACCCACGTGAGGACTGAGGTAATTTCTGTGCTGAATTTGCATAAATTCTCAATGCCATAAATGTTGTACTTTACAATTCTACCTTACCTTGGCCAGTCCCATCACCAATTTTAAGATATACTAAACTATTTTACGATCACTACCACCCCAAATTTCCAAATACCAAAAGCACCCCACATTGTTCATGCTGAGCCTCCCTGAGGAATATAATTCTAATCATTTAAGTTCTTTCTCTTTTGGCATTCTCAAACCACTTCTCTTGCAACCGAAGATACATTTCATATGTCTCCCTTAAGGAGTTTCTCTTCCTTTGCTGACTCTTAAATAGTGCTGTTAAATTATACTCCTTAAACTTACATAATAAATCAGGTATATCTCAATAAAGCTGGAAAAATGACTTATAATGAAAAAAAGAGAACTGGAACAAGATTGATGAACAACAGCTATGTCTCTGTTCAATCTGTACGTACACTCAACATTTATCAGAGATGGATGATCACGAGGGTATAGGCAGCTGCTCCACTAGAAAGCCACAGCGGAGTCATTTTCAGACCTAGAACCCACTAAAAGAAGGGGACATGGGTTTCCTGTAAGGTTTAATTGGATGGGACTCCGCAGTCATGTTGTAGCATGTTAGGCATGGAGTCCAAGATGACAGTGATATGTAGAGATCCAAAGTATTCCTAGGATCCCCCTTTGAGAGGGAGGCATCCACGAGCAGGTATTGAACAGCATCTTGCCCCAGGTCTAGGGAAACCCACTGTTCTGGTCCATGCACCCATCTAGTGGTCATTTGTCATAACTTCAAAAGTAATCAGCTGTACACCGGTAGTTGGAAGGACCCCCATGTTGGCTCCTTGAAAATGACCCCTCTCCCAAACAAGATACAAAATGGAAAATATTCCTTCCCAAGGACAATAATGGAGATTAGTACAATCTTCAAGAGCAAAAGATGCCAGGTTAATGGCTTCCCATTTAACTTGCCAGTTGGGTCTGAACAAAATCAGGTCTGGAAGGATAACATTTGAGTTCTGCAAGCTCAATCAAGCCTCAACTGATTGACACAAGAACTACCTCCTTACCATTCTAAGGTAGCTCCAGTCATTACTATGTTAGATGCAGATCTCTGCTATCTAAATAGCAGGTTAACATGTCTTTTAATACATGCTATTTGGCCACCATTTTGGTAAATGTGTTCTTTTCAAGAAGAATGAGAAAGTTTTCATATTCAAATGAGATGGACAACAGTATATACTGGTGACCCTTTAGAACCTAATACTCATTCCCGGCTATCAAGACTATAGATGGTTCACAGTGGAGGATCCCCACGACATGCCTTCATGGGAGAGCTGCCTTCTAAAAGGTTATCCATGCTGTTTTGGGTCAGCCCATATGACGGTCAAGGCAGCCAGTAATGCTCATCTCATTTACCTTGATGAGGACCATCCTATGGGATAGAGTGGATTCTATGCAACAGTTCAATTTCTCACTTTACCCAACCCTATTCCCCATTCCAGCCTTGCACAGGGCCTGCAAGAGAGCTGGTTGCTATAAGGAGATCAGTTGCCAAACACCAGTCTTAGGATATGCTTATTTCAGCAAAACTCAGGGACCTTGTAGAGTAGCCCCATTTTAATTTTTAAATCCAATTGATTGATTAAGCATATTTAAATATAATTAACATTTATGCTTTGTAGCACTTTGCATATAAACAATCCTAGACCACAAAAAATTCCTTTATCAGACCACATGACCCAACTTAGGCTTAGGAAATTATGATTCTGTCTGTCCACTAAATCAAGGTAGTATACTGGCATTATGATTTATATAACTGCCCTTTATGTATTTGTTTAGTATGAACCTAGCCCCTGGGCCCCCCTTTAGATTCTTATTTGCAAGCCAGACCTGTATAATGAAATTTAATTGCTACATTTTCAAAGGTGAGACTCTCACTTCTTGGAGTACTCAGCAATGTAATTACTTCCTAAGGCCCAGCTTTACATAATAATACATGGTGACATTTTATTGAGATCCTAGTGTGGGTCAGGCTCTATTCGGGCCACTTTGCAGTTATTTCTTTAATCTTTGTAATCACCCTGATCCTTTTTGTACAGATGAAACTGGTGCTTTCAACAAGCTTATTTAGTAAAGAAAGCCAAGAGTATAAATCTCTTCCCAACGTTGCTTCCAAGGGGTGTCACACTGGTAGCTTAGATTTGACAAAATGGGAGTATTCACATCACACACACACACACACACACACACACACACACACACACACACTAGCATATGCCACACATCAGGGACTTATTCTTTATTATTGTAAAGATCTATTGTTAAACACTTACTGGCACACCACAGTTTATAGCTAATAACCAGATAGGCCAAGACACGAACTCAGTTCTGAACACTTGCTCTGCTCCTGTGCTAGAAGCTCCAGCCTGGGGTCAGTACCCGGCACATTGAGGGCTCTGAAGCAGTGCAGACCACCTTCTCCAGCTAAATGCTGGTAACTCAAAATAGGAAGGTAAGTTCAGCCAGGGGCTATCCAGAATTCCCTTTCTTCTGTTTCAACTCTTGCCAAAAAGGAAAGTCAAATGGTGAAACTGTTAGAGAAAAACCAAGAAGACAAAGACAATTTGGCTCCTGTTTGTTCAGTATCCATGAATAAACGCAGAGGAGGAACTGAATAAACCATTAGTTCCCAGATGCTTTGAGGAGCCCCACTGGAGAGCTTTCCCTTGGCAGTGAGGAGAAGGACCCCGTGGAAGCCTTAATCAACACCATCTAATTAAGGAGATGGAGTTTAATCTCTGGGCCAAGTGTCCATCTGCTTCCCATTTCCAGTCATTTAGCACACATTAAAAGTGAACACAACATAAACTCAGAACAACCTCAGTGATGCATTACATTTTCAAGACAAGAGAAGAAATGAACTTCAAAGAAGGTAACCACAAAACAGCCCCAGTGCTCTGCTAAAATCTGGCATGGACTAGGGTCAGATATTGAGAAAGTAACCTTAATAAATAATGATACTGGGCTCTTTCCAATGGCTATGATGATCTGTCAAGCCTGTGCACATTCACTTGACATGTTTTTTATACTCCTTTTCTTCATGTTTCTTTGATCTCTGGCTTTAAATTGTTAATTATTGTACCATAAATGGCACATGTTATACCTTTATAATAAAAAATGCTTTTTGCACAGTGAGTCCTAAGACTGAATTACTTCTTCTGTGATAGCCCCAGACTTGCACAGTGACACCCTTTGGGGCCTTCCCTGTATCTCCGTACAAAGGCAACCTTTCCCAAAGCCCTTGTGCTTTCTCTTGTTTACTTTGATTCAAAGTAAGGCATGCAGAGGGCACAAGGGTAGAGCTGGTAATAGCAAAAGGCAGTGTTCTGCTCATGCCTGGCACAGAAAGTCTTCCTTGTGACACCTACAGAATCCACTGCCTTCTCAGTCAGCTGCTCAAAGATGTGTACAACTGTTGCCCAGGCACTATCCAGGCCCAAAGGAGAGCTCTGATAGAAAACAGAGAAGGGGCCTCCCTGGTGGGACAAGGGGTTAAGTCAGCACTATGAAGCTCTCCGTAGCTACTGCAGTAAGAGTTCAATTCTTGACCAGGGAGCTGACCCACATGGCACAGCAAACCTCTCCTGACCCACCCGTTGCTTCCCTCAGAAGTGTATTTCAGTCAATCTTCCTGTTCTGTTCCCTACTCTGTCTCTAGTGAATCTTCTCTCCCCCTGCATCTCTGGTCTACACCCCAGTTCTTGCATGCACAAATAAATACATCTTGAAAAAAAAAGAGAGAGAGAGAACAGAGGAAAGCTCTTCTCACAAATGCTGGAAAGTGTGGGTCTGGGAAAACATGTGCCCTTTGAGGACTAGAAGTGGCACATCAACATTAATAACAGCATAACTTGGATTCTGAAAAAACATTAATCACAGTAGACTAGCAAGCAATCTTTCTCCCTAGGCACACTGGCCACACGGCCCTGTGGAGCTCGGCTTCAGGGAAGCACTGCCCAGGTAACTGCCCCAAACCTCTTGAGATGTCTGCCTGGGGCCCACATCACAAATTCAGACTGTGTGGCTAAAACAACACACTTTTTTCCTCACAGTTCTGGAGGCTGGAAGTCTAAGAACAAGGTGTCAGCAGGGCTGGCTTCTGGTGTGTACTGTTCCCCTCAGCCACAGATGACCACTTTCTTCTGGTGACCTCCGATGGTGTTTTTGTGCATGAACTGAGAGAATTCCAGTGTCTCTGCCTGCTCTCATAAGCACACCAGTTCCACCAGGTCAGGCTCTGCCCTGCTGCCACACAACATTCAGACTCGATTTGCATGTCAGAGCCCAGAACTGCTGTCTAGGAGGCTCAGCTGAAGCACTCTGTGAGGGCACCTGGACACCCTCGCACCCAAGCTTGAGGTGAGACACAGTGTGGTGTCTCTCTTGGAACAGGCAAAGAGCCTCGTACCCATAGTCCACATACTCCAAATTAAAGCCCCTCAAATCCCCATCTTTCCTTTCGGTCTCTTCAACCTCTTCACAGGCTGGAGATGAGTATGGGCTAAGAGTCACAGAAATCTGGTTTTCCAAGCCCAGCTAAATGGCCCAGATGGACATTTTAACCTCCTACCAGGTTAGCTGGGGTACCAAGAAAGTCTTCCCAGACAAGGACAAATTACATGGAGAAGAACACAGTGACCAATAATCCTTGCCTGAGACAATTTCTGAAGGACATGCAATCTAAAAATAAGGTTCTACAAAATTTAAGTCTATCACCATCCTTTTTTTTCCTGAAAATTCCCTGAACTTATCTTAGACTTGAAATACCACCAGCACTCAAAGGAGACTCTCCAAGTGCCAGATACACACTAGGCCCCCATTTCCTGCTCCCTGAGTGGGAGTGCACGGGAGACCATGTGTCTGCCACGGCATCTCTTGCTCAGGTCCCAGGTTCACCAGCCAGGTTTCCACCAGGCTCTCACAGCTGCCTGACATGTTTGGGCCATGATGTAAAGCTGCAAGGAGGGCCTTAGAAGATCCCAGAAGTGGAGGAAGGGACCTCTGGAGGCTGGGTTTCAGGAGACACTATGCAACTTGTATACTGTATATTGTCAAGTGTCAGGACAGAAAAACTGGTTGGATAGAGATTTACAACTACCATCTACTTCTGAATCTAGACCTACTTACTTTTGAGACTGCTGTGTACATGATGCTTGTAAGGTTACTATGAACACACCTGTGCTCAAACTTAGAATTCCTTGGTATGTAGGATGGCCTGGCGTCTGGGGGGTTGTTTATAGTTGCCAAAAGTCTCTTAAGAATTCTGATTTAGTTACAATAAGACCCACGGCTGATGAGTCCACTCCCAGTTACATGGAA
Source organism: Condylura cristata (assembly GCF_000260355.1). Lineage (NCBI taxonomy): Eukaryota > Metazoa > Chordata > Mammalia > Eulipotyphla > Talpidae > Condylura > Condylura cristata. The sequence goes on along the minus strand of NW_004567114.1, from coordinate 55,411,197 downwards.
AAACAGCAGCAGATGTAGGATGTACACAGAATGCTGTTTTGACAACTTCCCAAATTTTGGGAGGACTGCAGTGCAAGAAAGTAGCTTTCATTTACTCTGAAATGTTCTCAGGATCTCCCACATACCTTCCATTGGTTTGGGGTTCAGGCAGGATCCCAATCACGAATGGGGTTTGCCCCAGACATAGTTGATTGTGGAAGGTCATGAGTTCCTGGAGGTGGCTGGGAACCTTGTGCAGATGACATGAGAGAGTCCCAAACACACTTTTACAAAATTAGTTTCACATTATTTTTTTCTTCTCAAACTGATTTTTGCTTCAGGCTCTAGTTTAAAGAAGGAATGATAGTTACTGAGCTGGGGACTGGATGGTGATGGAGACAAAGTGAGGTATTTCTTTGTCAGGAGGTGACGATAAAGGTGATGATAAAGGGAGTTAGGGAAGACAGCAGGGGAAGACAATTTCTTCACAGCCACTGTTGCCTGTATAGCTGTCAGTGTTCAATCCCTCTGAAAGAAAGTGCCCCCAAATGAAGACAGGCCAGGAGGCGCTTTTGGTGCTTTATGAGTGTGTGAGGGTCGCTGTTACAGGCTGGCCAGCTTACAGCAGGAATCTATTGTCTCACAAGTCTGGAGGCAACAAATCCTAGATTCCTTTGCAGGGTTGGTGTCTGAGGGCTGTGAAGGAAGGACTTTTTGCAGCCATCTCTCCTTGCTTGGCAAATGGCTGTCTTCTCCACATGTCTCCTCATAGGGACTTCCAGTATGTTGTCTGTCCAAATTTCCCCTTCTTATAAGGGCCCAAGTCAAATTGGATCAAGGGCTATCTTTATGACCTCCTTTTAAGTTGACTACCACTGTAAAGATACTTTTTCCAAGTAAGGTCACTGAGCTTCCTTGGGTTAGGAGTTTGACATGAGTGAACAACAGTGAAGGCTGCTAGTTCACTGTGGGCTGCCAGTTCCAGATCACATATCTCACTCTGGTCTCCAAAGAACAGGTGAGGCCACTTAACTCCATTGCTACTTCTGCCACAAATGGCAGAACCCATAGGGCTCTGGGAAAATTCCGTCTCCTCTTTCAGCCTGTTTTATCATATGGAAAGGGAAGAATTGGACTCTAGCCCCAGAAGCTCCGAACTGCTCTGGTTCTAAAGAAAATGGTAGAAAAGTCAGACTGGTGACAGTGTATCCCAGGGACATGCGTAGAACCACTGCTCTGTCAGGGCAGAGACTAAAAGCCAGTTTATACCAGGACCTCAGGTAGTGTTTCTGGAGAACTAAGTCGACTTTCAGATAGTCTATTTTTTCTCAGGGTACAAAATATGTTTTCCTTGGCCACCTTTTTTCCCTTTGAGATGATGAGAGGACTCATGGTGAGAGGCTTTATTTCTGATCTTTGGGAGGGCAAGGAAAAGTTAAACAAGAGGACGTAGAATGAGAGGGTGTTAAAGCTGGAACACTCCACGCCACCTGGATTGAGTTCTTTATTGAATAGCCAGGGGTACTGAGACCTAGAGCAGCTTAGTTCACTCCTCACCATCACCTACACTATGTGAAAAGGAAGAGAAATAGGATCCAGCTGTTTTGGATGAGATCTTATATTTCTCTGCATAGAAAGGAGAGCCCATTATTGTGTCAGTGGAAATGGAGAGTGGAAAACTCATTTCCTTTTAATGGGTAAACAACTTTGGGATTGTCTGCCCAACTCAAGAGCTAATTCTTCCCCCACCTTTCTTGAGAGCAGCACTACAGTGGTGGGGTGACCATGTGAACTCACCAGACCAATCCCCAGAGGCCTGGGAATTTGGACTTAGCAATTCCAGTCTATGCCACCAGCCACTTCCATCAGCTGTGTTGGCTTCCGGCACATAGGCATGACCTCTGGAAAGAACATTCAGGAAATGAAAGAGCACATTTTCTGGTCCCCGGGGCTGTCCCCTTGGAGTCCCTGCTGCTCTGTCTGTAGGTCTATAAACATAAGCGCTTAACATGAGGTAACCTCCTCCCCCCAAAGGCTAATAGAAATTAATGAGGTTACTTGCCACCAGCAATTGTAATGAATTTGGTTCCTTCTTATCTTAGGAAGAATCATCTTTAGGAACTGAACACATTTTCATTTAAAGGAGATGCATTCATAGAGGAATAGTGTTCTCTTCAATTCCTTCCAGAAGCCAATATAATATCTGTTTCTCTCCCATTCAATCAATTGCTAAATCTGGACAGTTTTTTTTTCTTCCTTAGTGTCGGAGACCAGCTCCAACTATTTAGGTGTCTGGAGGCAAGACAGGCAGGACCCTAAGGTGGGAAGGCGTCAGCGAGCGGAGATTCCTAAAAAGGGGAGGAGAAAAAGGGGGAAGAGGGGCGAGGAAGACACAGGAGTCGGAGTTGGGTGCAAGTCTCTCTGCTCTGCCTTCAGCAGAGGTTTATTTTATACATTAGGAGCAAGTAGTGGGATGACATCAGCACATGAACTGGGCTGAGAGATTACAATCATCTTTTTTCTAGGAACAGCTTCGGTTCATATTGCCATTTAGCTGAGATATAACATTCTAAAATCAATCAAGGTTAAAAACAGGTACATAGGTGCACAAAGTTTATGACTAATATTACTATAGTGGAGATCAACTAAGATAGAAGTCCCTTAAACCTTATCTACTACTTAATGGGATTTTGTTTTTCTACCTGAGTCATCCTGTGAGGCAGAAGAGGAAATTCCTTGAAAATCAAATCTCTGAATAGGAAACATAGGTGAATTTCCTTATCTGAAGACTACATAGTAGAATCCTGAAAAACTAGCAAGAAGACTTTTGTGGATTCCTTTAAGGTGTAGCAGGTGGAAAACTTGACTAGTTTCAAAACAGGCAACATGGATGAATTTCCACATCTAAAGGCCAAACAATAGGAAGTTTGAGTAATTCTTTAGAAGCTGAGTAGAAGGCTAGGTGAGATAATAGAATGATAAGATAGAGGTTTTCCTCCATCCATCAGGCAGTGAGAAAGACTTTGCAAAAACAGCCCTTTTGCTTTTATTTATCAGTCAGTAGTCAAGTCACTTGACTTCAGGGGTATTTTTCACCCTGGTGCAGTGCTGGCTTGTCAGGGCAGGCAGGCCTTATGCGGCTGAGGCAGTCCAATTATAAGCTGAAAGTTGCTCAGAATATTTTGATATTATGATTCTACAAAAAAAGGGAGGTCATAACATAAATTAGCGTGGAAAGTCTGATTTTTCAGAGCAATTCCCCTCCATCCGGACTGTGTCTGACGACAGAGGTTGCATAGCTTGTGTCACATTAGAAGCTCTCAAATCTAAAGCCACTAAATTTAGGACTTATTTCTTCATGCTGGCCATCTGCAATAATCTTCCAACTGGTTGCCTTGACTCACATCTCTTATTTTCAGTTCACTGTTCCTTCAGAGCCAGCTCTTAAAAGTTCACTTTGGTTATGACCCTGCCTAAGTGTTAAGGTGGGCAAAGTTTGGCCAACAAAGAGAATACAGGGAAGGGATTAAGATAGTGCCTTATTTTTCTATTGCTACTTAACAAATTGCCACAAATTTAGCAATTTCAGACAGTGTCCACTTGTAATCTCACATTTCTGTAGGTCAGAAGCCTTGCAGACTTGGCTGGGTTCTCTGCTAAGGTCTCTGCAGGCTGATTTCAAGATGCTGGCCAGGTTAGGTTTGTGCCTGGCTTCTCTGGGGAAGAATCTTCACAGCTGTTCTGGTGGTTGGCAGGGTTCAGTGCCTTGTAGCCACAGGCCTACCTTCTTTCTTGCCTTGCTGTATGAAGGGGGGTTCACGCTCTCCCACAGGACATCACCTCCAGCCCTTTCACATGTCTGCTCCATCTCAGTTTCCATCTCTCTGATCTGTCCTCTGCCACCAGCTGGAGAAAACTACCTTTAAAAGGCCCAGGAAACTAGATCATCTCCACCCCACCCTCCCACTAGTACCTTAATTCTCAGCTACACCTGCAGCATCTCTTTGCCACAAAAACCAGAATAATGACAGAACATCTCATCATGTCACCCGTGCTCATGCTAGGGAGATGAGAACCCTGGGCTGCTGAGGTCATCCTCAGAGAGGGGCATGGGTAGATGTGCCCACCTGAGCAATTTGGGTGATGTGTGACTTGTCTCAGGGTGGTCAAGACAGTAGTGGGGCTAAATTTGAGTTAACAAATGCATTATTTCTGATGTGTCTGTGGGCAAGAAAGGCAGTATGAGGAAGAGTGGGTGAGGTGTTGGAGATTTATTGATTCTAACAAATGCCCTATGGATGTGCAAAGAGTATTTGCTTTCTTTTGGTAGCCAGAACATTAACAGTCACCACCCAGCTGAAAGTATACAAGACCTTCCCATTCTCCTCAGTCTGACATTCAAAGGCTTCCCATCTTCCACTATTTCAGCTTTATTTCTCACAAATCTTTCAAATGTAGCTTTTGCTGAAGTCTCAATAGAATTGGTAGACAGTAAAACTGGTAACGTGGTGAAGAAATTGATGCCACCAACTGAGATTGATGCCATTTCCTGAGAGGAATGACAGGTGGGGCTGTGGGAATTCACAGTGGGCAAGGTCTTCTGTCTTCACAAACATGATTTTGTGAGTGCATCAGAAGCAGGTCCTCACCAGGGTAGTGCTCATGCACACTAGTGATTGTTTTTCTCCTCTGCTTATTCACAACTGTTGGTGTCTGTTTTTCTCCTCTGCTTATTCACAACTGTTAAACATGGAGCTTTCAGCCCCTCACTTGGGGCTTAAGAGCTATTCCTTGATAAGCCCTTGGGGATGCTCCCCTTTCCAACAAGAGTACCAAACTAGCTATAACTGATCTGGCTGAGCACAAAATGAAATGTACAACTCTTGCTTAGAAAATGGCTAAGAATTTCAAGACATGACTCCAGAGTGTTGAAGTGAACCAGGGCCCCGTAGGGCCTTCATGTTCCTGCCTTCTCTCTCCTCTAAAATACTTGCCTTTAATGACAATCAAGTATCTCAGATGCACTGGGCTAGTACAGATATGTAAATCCACAAATCCTTGAGAGGAAACCTTTGCTTTAACACATGCTATGAGAATGGTTAACAACAGGTCTGGTACTTGAAGTAGAAAATGGTAACTTGGTATAGGGAAAATCACACTGACTTTGAAATATGGAAGACTGATGGCAATGGAAGGCACAAAGAGAATGGAAGGAAGAGGACTTCTTTTTAAGCAACAGTATCTTCTTAGAAAACAGGGCAGAGTTAAGGAAACAAAATGAAAAGTTAAACCCTGCTTAGCAAACATCAAGGTTTTTTAGGTTTTGGAGAGCTGCTTTTCCCATGGGTACTAATAGCATTCTCGAAAGGCCCTTGGTGCAGGGTTGGTGCTGTGGGGCTGGGGTGGAGCAGGCCAGGGTGGGGCAGCTGTACCTTCTCTAAAACAACAGCTTCCTAATGAGCTCGGATAATTCAGATCACTGCATCCTGCCTTCCCATCCAGGGCCTGACGGGACAGTGAGAATTATGAAATGGCCCATGGCAGATGAATAGGGATTGCCTCTGCCATCTGTCTTCCAAATTATCCTGTAGGTACAGCTATTATTTCAGTCCAACACTGGCAGGCGGGCAATTGTTCACAGCCTCTGTGAAGAATAGCGGTTGTCAAGGCTTTGGTGAGTGTTACGACTTCCCACAGACCCACTTTCTGCTTGCAGAGCACTAAAACAAGGTGGGGACAAAGCAAGCAACTCACTAGAACTCTCAGTGATCTTCCTCCTCTCCTAGGTCACGCCAATTCTGTCCTTCTATCTCCCCCTCCCTGCTCCTCCTCAGCCCTTCCTCTCCCCTCTCTACTTCCTCTCTACAACCCCACCCAGGATTCCTTTCCCCACCTCTGTTTACCTTTCTCTTCCTCTCACAAAACTACACAAACGTCTGGGGAGAACAACCTCTATGATCCCCAGTGGAGTGAAAGGGAGTGGTGCATAGATTGTGCAAAGGACAGTGGTGGTATCCCAAGGGAGAATAGATACCAAGAGAAATTTTAAAATGCAGAGAAGAGTTGCCAAAAATAAAAAGGTCACAGCATTAAATTCTGGCTAATAACTTGGTTGGAAGATAAGAAAACCAGCTAAAAGATATGGCGTCTTTTTTTTTTTTTGCAAGTTTTTAATTTTTAAATTTCTGAATATGAAGCTTACAATATTACTTTGACCATATACATGTCCTTTCTTTGAGAAATGGTACATCTTTGGAGGTATTAGCACATCTAGTGAAGAATAGAGTGGGCATGTATTTTCAGGTGAGATTCAGTGAGGTGTTTGTGACCAACCTCAGCAATCATCTGGGTGAGGGACAGAAGTGGTTCTAGAAACATCCACTCCAGGCCACTAGCCACTGATCAATGAGGAGGTGAGCAGTGAATCAGTGAATGCTGCCCATTCAGATGTGTATTGTCAATTATGGCTTCCTGCTGAGCACCTGAAGTTGGAACCTCAGTAAAACTCCTGAGACACTCCACAAAATTTCTCCCTCTCCTCATAGACATTCAGATAAATTCATCCAATTGGCATATATAATAAATTAAAACTAAAAAGGAAGCATTGTCACAGTCTTTGACAAACACAACTGTTAACATTGTTTTTCTAAAACATGTATAATTTTTCTTATATATAAATTATAAATAATGTTAATCATTGTTCTAAAAATACTATATTTCAATAATTTGGTATTTACTATATTTATATGTTTATTGGTATTTATATATTTATTGGCCAAAACTTAAAATTTGCAAATATTAAAATTTTACTAGTGTTTCTTTGATAAGCCTAATATAGACTTTAGAGTTTTAACTATGGTATCAAAAAATCTACATAAAATAAATGTTTACAAACATTTACTTTAAAATTTACATTAAACTTTAAGCCATCATATTTCCATTTCATCAACTAAAATGTTATATATGTTTGTTTTTCACTAAAAATTGAGGGTATATAATGCATTGTAAAAGTTAAAAAATTTTTTTTATTTGCTAATTTACTAAAAGTTTTAGTGGTATCTAAATATTTATGTATATGTTAAATTAAAAAATGTTTGGTTAAACTTCAAGGTATGTAGTAAGTTGTAAAAGACTTAGAAAAAAGTAAATTTTATTTGCCTTGGTAAAAAAATAAAAACTACAAATAATGGGTTTAAAAAACAATAATATGTGTTTAAAAATGTAACATTATTTGGTCAATTTATTCATAAAATAATAAAAAAACTTATTAATATTATGGTTAAATGTTTTTGTTAAAATAAAATCCTAGTCTTAAAAAATCACCAAACCTTAAAATCACAAATATTAAAATTATAACAATCAGATTATAAATACACTTATGGACATAGTATATTAAATTATGTTTTATTTGTTATCAACTATCTTAAATTGCGATTCTCTCCACTGGGAGCCAAGAGTTCTAACCAAAACCACTAATTCGTAAGACCTACGTAAAACCTGCTGACAAAATTATAAAAATAACCAAATACATTACTAACTTGTGGGCGAGAGTATGCTTCTATTTTTCTACAGGATGCTGACTTATGCCGCACCCGCACGGCAGGGATACGAGTCTGTGCGGGGGACATCGAGGTTGAAGAGTTAGCACACGTAGATGGTTGCAGCAAAAACGTTCTCTCTCTCCTCTTATCCTTTCCAGCCTCCCTTTTATACCCTTAATCCCAGGATGTTGGTCTGGGGGCAGGAGGAAATCTCCCTCACATGCGCTACTGCGATCAGGGTGGATATTAATCAGTTGCCCAAAGGTTAAGCCACTCATACAGGTGGCGAGATGTCTTCTTCCTATTATGATCTTGTGCTTAAGCTCCGGGGGTGGTTGGGGAGGCTCATCCCGGCTGGGACCCAACAGACTTACTCTTCTACATCCCAAACAGATTATTCAAAACCATCGCGCTCAAGCTTCCACCACTCCCAAGACCGACTCATAGACTTTTGCCTCCTATAAATGTTCCATGCGACTACCACTCTGCCCATTCTCCTAAAGCTACTGAAGATACTTCGGTTCCTCCTCCACTGACTTAAAAAATCATAACTAATTGTATTGGTTGTCTGTTAACATCCTTGTACTATATTACCTGCTAATTTAGATGATAAATAATATGATAACTTTGGTATATATACTCTTCAGCTGGTTAAATAAGCTTTAAATTGTCTTAAGAGATTAGTTGCTGCTTTAATTCTAAAAATTTCTGCTCTTTACCAATTATCAGTTCTTTTTCTGTATCTACTACTGTACTAGTACAAAAATACACACAGATAATAATGTAGATAAATTAACTCAAAATTTCCACTACATTTTATTTACAAAAACAAATAGTTAAAAAATTTGAGGCTCATTTAAGTGTTTTAAAAGACATTGTTTTATATATAGGTAATCAAATTTAAGACTCATTTGACCACTAGTTGTCACTCTCAATAAAGTGGATTTATCCCCATCTGTACAACTCCTGTTCCATATAAAAATGTTAAAAATCATTTACCTGGTGTATAAAATAATACTAATGTCTCCCTTTATAGGTCTTTCTTACAAGATAAAATTAAGGTTATTAGCCTTTCTTAAATCCCCACTGCTTCTCCTGCTCAAGTTACTGACTGTCTTCTCTCTTCAACATCATACCTTTACTACTGCTTGGCTCTCCCCTCCTCTTTGATTAATTTTGGCATTTCTCTTCTAATCATTCTCTCTTTCCTGTTTATATTTCCAGTCCTCGTCCATGCCCTCTTCACAGCCCTCAAAAAGACCCACCTCAAATTAAAGGCATTTCAGCTTTAATTAAAAAACAAAAAATGGGTAGATGACACAAGCTATACAACCTCTATCGACTGACATATTCTGGATAGTGACGGAGGTGCTCTGAAAAATCAGACTTTCCACTTTAAGTTATGACCTTCCTTTTTTGTATAATCATAATATCAAAATATTCTGAACAACCTTCAGCTTACAATTGGATTGCCTCAGCCTCAGAAGTCGCCACCTGGCCTTGAGAAGCAAGTACTGCAGGAGGGTGAGAAATTCCTCTTGAAGTCAAAAGTCATTAAACAACTGGCTGATTAACAAAAACAAATGGCTGTTACTGCAAAGTCTCTCTCACTGCCAGATGGAGGAAAACCCAAATCTTATCACTCTACTATCTCTCATAGCCTTCTACACAGTTTCTAAATAACCACTTAAGCTTTGTACTATCTAGTCTTTAGATATGGAAATTCACCCAAGTCACCTATTCAGAGCTAATCAGGTTTTTTACCTTCTAGACAAAGGAAACTCACTTAAACTTTCTAACAAGTTTTTCAAAGAACCTTACTTAATTTGATTTACAAGAAATTTCCTCTTCCTGCCCTCACTTTACTTTACTCCCTAGGATGTCTCTATGAGAATGAAAGCCTTTAGGTAATAGATAATGTTTAAGGGACTTTATTTTGGTTAATCTTCACTGTGGTAAGTATAATAATATTAATCGTAAACTTTGTAAATCTATGTACCTGTTTTAACCTTAATAGATTGATTTTAAAAATGTTATAATCTCAACTAAAGGTCAAAATGACCCCAGACTGTTCTTAAAAAACAGGTGATTGTGATCTCAGCCCCTTTCATATGCTAATGTCATCCCTCTGCCTGCTTGAAGTGTATAAAATAAACCTCTGCTGAAGGCAGAGCAGGAAGACTTGCACCTAACTCCCATTCCTGTGTTTTCCTCAAGTCCGCTACCCTTTTTTCTAGGAATCTCCGCTGGCCAACGCCATTCCCACATTGAGACTCTGCCTGTTCTGCCCCCCGCCCCCCGTACCCCCGTAATCCATGATCGGGGACAAAGAGTCTCAGACACTGCACCCAGTATTAATGGACCTTTCCTCATTACTGGGAGATTACCAGATTACCCAGGATAAGCTGACACCAAGCCCAATTTAAGCTTTAAAACTATAAAAACTTCTTGGCTTTTAAACAAGCCTATCAGCAACTTTTCTCTTTCAAGGCCACCTTTTCAAGGGCTTCTCAGAGTTCAAAGGCAATTAATTTACAAGCATTCCTGCATCCACAATGGACTGCTATTCAAGTTTCAGATTCCTAGTCTGTAAAAATCAAGACAATGGTATCTAGTTCTTAGCATGGCTGAAGGATTATATCAGAAAAAGTAAAATTCATAGTATTTCCTAGGATATAGAGTACCCTCAAGAAAAGTGGTTATTATTTAGCAAGCATCTTTTGGCTTCTTTTACATATTATCTTCTGTTTTTGGAAATATCTTTTTTATATATAATAGTTTATTTTTACATATTTTTGTGCATTTTCCATCTCAGTGGTTATCCCCTTGGGTTTCCCATCGCCAAATCACCCATGTGCCATCACCATAGTCCAGTGCATTTCCCTCCCCCTGCTGTTTCTGATCCCATTCCCCACTCCACCTCCACAAAATGTCTCTGGTATATAGCTGTTCATCATTATCATTATTTTCTCGCCTGTTCCGTTATATTCCTGCTATGAGAGAAACCATCCGGTATTTTTCCTTTTCTTTCTGGCTTATTTCACTAAGCATCATCTTTTCCAGTTCCATCCATGTTGCTGCAAAATACATGTGTTTCTTTTTTTTGGTTGCTGAGTAATATTCCAGTGTATATATGTATCACATCTTTTTAATCCAGTCATCCATTTTTTGGCATTTGGGAATAAAGCAGCAATAAACATGGGGGTGCAGGTATCTTTTTGAGTCAGTGTTAGATATCTAGGTGCGGGATTGCTGGGTCATAGGGAAGCTCCATGTTTAGCAGTTTGAGGAACCTCCACACAGTTTTCCATAGTGGTTGTACTAATTTGCATTCCCACCAGCAGTGCAGGAGAGTTCCTTTTTCTCCACATCCCACCAACATTTGTTGTTGCTAGTTTTTTTAAGATGTGCCATTCTCAATGGGGTGAAGTAGTATCTCATTGTGGTTTTAATTTGCATCTCCCTTATTACAAGTGATGTTGAACATTTTTTCATATGCTTGTTGGCCATCCGCATTTCCTCTTTGGAGAAGTGTCTTTGTAGCTTTTCTGACCATTTTTTGATGGGGTTGTTTATTTTTGTTGAGTTTCATCAGTTCTCTGTATATTTTTGTAATCAATCCTTTATCACTAGTTTTCTGTGAGAAAATTTTTTCCCAATCAGTGGGATGTCTACTTATTTTTTGTAATGTCTCTTTTGCTGTACAGAAGCTCTTTAACTTGATGTAGTCCCATCTATTTATCCTTGCCTTCACTATTGTGGCATTGGGTGCTCTATCTTTAAAGATGTCGCTGAGGTATATGTCATGTAGTGTTCAGCCCATCTTTGCTTCCAGGTATTTTATGGTTTCTGTTGTTATGTCTAGGTCTTTAATCCACTTCGAGTTGACTTTTGTGTATGATGTGAGGTAGTGATCCAGTTTCACTTTTTTTTTGCATGTAGCTTCCTTGTTTTCCCAGCACCATTCGCTGAACAAACTTCCTTTGTTCCATTGTATCTTCTTTGCTCCTTTGTCAAAGATTAGCTGTCCATAAACCTGTGGGTTTATATCTGGGTTTTCCATCTGAATTCACTGGTCTGTATGTCTGTTCTTAATCTAGTACTATGCAGTTTTGATTATTATGGCTTTGTAGTTTAGCTTGAAATTTGGGATTGTAATGCCTCCATTCTCTTTCTTTTTAGTCAGAAGGGTTTTGGCTATTCTAGGATTTTCATTGTTCCATATGAATCTCATCAATATTTTTTTCTATTTCTTTGAAGAATGTCATTGAGACTTTTATTGGGATGGCGTTAAATCTGTATATTGCTTTTGGCAGGATGGCCATTTTGATGATGTTAATTCTCCTGATCCATGAGCAGGGGATGTCTTTCCATTTCATGGTGTCTTGAATTTCGTTTAGCAGTGTTTTGTAATTTTCTTTGTATAGGTCTTTTATCTCTTTTGTTAGGTTGATTCCCAGGTATTCTTTCTGTTTTAATTGAAAAGGGGATTTTTAAAAAATTTCTGTTTCTTCTGATTGGTTGTTTATGTATCAGAGGAAGGCCTCTGATTTTTGTGTGTTCATTTTATATCCTGCTACCTTGTTAAACTGGTTTGATGGTTTTGATTAGTTTCTCTGTGAAGTTTTTAGGGTTTTCCATGTAGATTAACATATCATCTGCAAATAAGGACAGTTTTACTTCTTCTTTCCCTATCTGGATTCCTTGTATGTCTTTTTCCTGTCTCATTGCTCTGGCTAGAACTTCCAATGTTATGTTGAAGAGCAGTGGTGATAATGGACACCCTTGTCTTGTTCCTGATCTCAAGGGAAAGGCTTTCAGCTTTTCTCCATTGAGGATAATACTGGCTGTGGGTTTGTCATATATGGCTTTTATCATGTTGAGTTATGTTCCTTCTATTACGACGATTTCAAGGGCCTTAAACATAAATGGGTGCTGAACTTTGTCGAATGCCTTCTCCGCATCTATTGATATGATTATGTGGTTTTATTTCTCTGTCTGGTTGATGTGGTGGATTACATCAATTGATTTTCTGATGCTGAACCATTCTTGCACTACTGGGATGAAGCCCACTTGGTCATGGTGTGTTATTCTTTTAACGCACTGTTGGGTTCTGTTGGCTAAAATTTTGTTGAGGATTTTTGCATCGGTGTTCATTAGGGAGATTGGTCTGAAGTTTTCTTTTTTGTGTTTTCTTTGTTAGGTTTTAATATTAGTGTGATGTTGGCTTCATAGAAAGTATGTGGTAGTTTTCCTTCTTTTTTGATTTTTTGGATGAGTCTGTGTAGAATAGGCACTAGTTCTTTTCTGAACACTCAGTAAAATTCATTTGTAAATCCATCTGGTCCTGGGCTTTTATTTTTGGGGAGGGTTTTCATTACTTCTTCAATTTCCTTGCTTGTAATTGGTCTGTTTAGTTGTCCTATTTCTTCTTTATCTAGCTTTGCGTGGTTGTAGAGTTGTAGGAATTTGTCCACTTCTGTTAAATTGTCGAACTTGTTTGCATATAGTTCCTCATAGTATTCTCTGATTATTCTTTTGATTTCTGCTGGATCTGTTGTGATTTCTCCTCTTTCATATATGATTTTGTTTAGTTGTGCTTTCTCTTGTTTTTTTTTTCTTTGTGAGCCTTGCCAGTGGCCTGTCTATCTTGTTTATTTTTTTGAAGAACCAACTTTTGGTTTCCTTGATTTTTTGGACTGTTTTTCTAACATCCATTTCATTTATTTCTGATTTGACTTTTATTATTTCGTTTCTTCTACTGGCTTTTGGTTTATTTTGTTGTTCTTTTTCCAGTTCTTTAAGGTGGGACATTAGGTTGTTTCTTTGATTATTTCTTATTTCTTTATGTGAGCGTGTAATGCTATATATTTTCCTCTTATAACTGCTTTTAATGTGTCCCATAAGTTTTGGAGATTTGTGTCATTGTGTCATTCTTCTCCAGGTATTTTTTTATTTCTTCTTTGATTTCCTCATTGATCCAATGGTCCTCCAGTAGTGTGGGTTTCAGTCTCTTCATGGTAGGTGGGTTTCTTGTCTTCCTCATATGGCTTATTTTTAGCTTGATTCCTTCATGGCCAGAGAAAATGGCATCATTTTGATCTTAGTGTATCTATTGATATTTAGATATTTGACTCAGTTTCAATCCTAGAGAATGATCCATGTGGATTTTTTGGGGTACAGTTTTCTATAGATGTCTGGTAGACCCATGTTGTCCAGGTCCTTGTTCAGAGCTTTAGAGTCTGCTTATTTTTTGTCTTGTTGATCTGTCCATTGTGGAGAGTGATGAGTTGAAGTCTCCTATTATGTATGTATTTTCTCTGATATGTTTTCATAGATGATAGCAGTTTCCTGATATATTTTGGTGCTCCTTCATTTGGTGCATATAAGTTGATAATTGTTATGTCTTCTTGCTGTATTGTTCCCTTAATCATAATGTGGTGGCCTTCTGTGTCTCTTTTAACCTTTTTTAGTTTGAAGTCTATTTTATCTGATACAAGTATAGCTGTTCCTTCCTTCTTATTTTGGTCCATTTGCTTGTAGAACTCTTTTCCATCCTTTTTTTCAATCTGTTTTTATGTTTTGCAGTTAGATGTGTTTCCTGCAGACAGTAGAAAGTTGGGTTCTGTTTTTCAATCCTTCTTGCAATTCTTGGGTCTTTTTATTGATGAGTTTAAGCCATTTGCATTTAGAGATAATATTTATATACTGGCACCTACATTTGCCATTTTAGTCCTTTGGTATTTTTATTCCTTGTTTTGAACTGTTCTTGTTCATTCTTCTGTTGGATTTGGTTTGAGTGCTTCTTGTAGTATTTTTTGGAGTGGGGGTTTAGTCATGACAAAATTGTGGAGTTTCTGTTTGTCTGAAAACATCCTTATTCTTTCTTCATAGAGGAAGGAGAGCTTCACAGGATAGAGTACTTTTGGTTGGCATTTAATACTTTGGAGTTTGTTATGTCCCTCCATTCTCTTCCTACCAATAGTGTTTCTTTGGAGAAGTCTGAAGTCATCTGGATCGGTTTTCCTTTATAGGTTGTTTCTTCCCTCTTGTCATTTTCATTATCTTTTCCTTGTCTTGTATTCTTGGAAGTTTTATTATAATGTGTCTTGCTATATTTCATGGTAGTTTGGTGTTCTTGCTTCTTGGATGTCTACTTTCATCTCCTTCTTCATATTAGGGCAATTCTTTATTATCTCTGTGAATATTTTCTCTATTCCTTGGCCTTTCTCTTTACCTTCTGGGATAACAGATGTTTCCTTTCCTAATTGTGTCAGATTGCTCTTGAAGCGTTTCTTCATTCCTTTTCCTTTTTACTTCTCTCTTTCTTTTTTAATTCTCTTAGTTTCTGTGTCTTCGAGGGTGCTGATTCGTTCTTCCATTTCATCTATTCTGTTTTCATTATTTTTCCCAGCATTCTTTATCTCCTCTAGTGGCCTTTTCATTGCCTGCATTTCTTCTATTTCCTTTTTTAATGTCTCATTTTCTTTCTTCAGTTTGTTGATTGCTTGTCTCATATCTTTTTCATTTCTTTCATTCATTTCCTTGTTTGCATTCTTCAACTCCTTGATGGCTTGCCTCATTTCACTTTTTTCCTTCTCATCTTCTTTTTGTTTGTTTATCATGATGATTCTGAATTCTTTATTTGGTAGTCTGAGCAGTTCTATTCCTTTGGTGGTTTGTGCTGACTGATCTTTTTGTGGTGAATTTCCCCCCTGTGGACTTGCTTGAATATTTGTTTGTCTTCTTTTCCCTGTCATGTATTTTCTAATACTTTTTATTCATTGAGACATGGTGTTGCTGTTATTATTGATTGGCATTCTTTCTGGATGTTCTTTCTGTGATGGCAGAGGAACTTCCAGACACTTCAGTTGTGGAGGGTATTCTGAGCCTTGTTTTGTTTCAATATCTCCTGTTTTCCAGCCCTACTGTGTGGAATTATGTCTGTCAAATCTGCCAGTGATGCTCAGGGGTCTCTTGTGGTGTTCAGCTTCTTTTGGTAACTCATTGAGTCCTTATCTCTGGAAGGTGCCTGTTGATCTTTGTAGCCTTCTGATATCCTGGGTTCCCTCTATGCTTGGATGAAGCCCTGGAGGGTGGGGTGCATTAGAAGTGTTGCAGCTGAGCCTGTGGTTGAGCCAGTCACTGGTTTTGTTTATTTTCTGTGCACTGTGAGCCTTGCAAGGCAGTGCCTTACTGGCTCATACTTCTTCCGGCCACTGCTGTTCAGTAACACCTTGAGTTCTAATTCTGCACACCCCCCAGTTGTGCAGGTTGTTAGTCCTCCAATTAGGCCTGCCAGGCTCTTTGTGCTCACTCAGAGCTGTTTCCTTGAGCAGTCTTTCCCTACCACTTGGGGGAGTGTTAATGGGCCTGTTTTGATTCAGTTTAACCATTGTTCCCTCCCCCCCCTTTTATCTCAGGGGCTTTGTGAACTTGTTGGCTCCACCTTAATGACTAATGCTGGGATCAAGCCTCCAGGCCTATGCTGTGGGGGTGGGTGAAGGGGTTGCAAGCCCTGTAGCTGCCCCAGTCACCAGATCCCCACCCCCTGGGCTTTATGCTCCACTTGTGCAGTCTTTCCCCCCAGCTTCATTTTACTCACTGAGCCAAATGAGCAGGAAGCCTCCGTTTGCATCTGTGGCACTAGAGCATGGGTGTTCCCAATCGATCAGAGTTGCAGTATTCTGTCTGTGGTGTCTCCAGATAGTTGCTTATCCTGTCTGTGGTGTCTCCAGATAGTAGTTCCCTTATGGGAACTCCCCAATTGCCGATTCGCCCTCAGTTATCTTCCTTCTAGTGAGTCCAGGGTGTTCTCTTTTGGGCTGAAACTCGTAGCATGTAAGTCTATATGTAACTGGGTGGTCCCTAGAAGAAGGGAAGTTCCAGGTTCCCTGCCCCACCCAGAAGGAGGGTGGAACTGAGCAGAGAAAAAGGAGAGAGAAGAAGAGAGAAGGCAGATGGAGAAGGAGACCTAAGGAAGCCACATGGAGCAGCAAACATGTGATGAAGAAACCGGGCTTGTTTCTTGACCCTGGACTGGTTAAGGCAGATGTGGGTGAGATACCTGTAGGGAGGTGACTATGGCAGTGTTTATATTGATTTTGATTTTGCTCTTTTCCTCTCAGATTTGTCTGGCCATTTCTGATCCTTTTCCATGGGTCCCGGCCAGAAGGTGCTTTAGTCTTGTGGCAGCCTTCAGGCCTTGCTTTGGGCCAATCCCTTTTGGGTTGACTTTTGCCCACGAGGGGATGGGTAACTTCAGGTGTTTGATTTAGAAGTTATATTCTTTGTGTTCCATATTGTATATTCACTGTATTAAAGTCACTTTTCATTAAAGCTTTATATGTTTTGTCTTGCTGCAGCGGATGGCAGAACCCACTTAGAGCAGGCAGGTTTTGGAGCTTCAGGGGTGCCTCTCTCTGAATTGAGGTGCCCTATAACAGATTGTCCATTTTTATATAATCCTGTTGGAGTTTGTATGTAGTCCTCTCGGTGTCTTTACTCTGCCGTATGGCGTCTTTTTAAATCCCCCAAAGGTAGGTGTGAACTTGAGCACACTGAATAGATTCCTATAATTGGATGTGCTCATTTATTAGCATTTTAATTTTCATCCCTTCATGGGCCAATTTGAGTAACATGATTTAGCCCACACCTGGTTTGACATGACAGGTGGATTTGAAGCGCCCCTCCCCCCACAGTTCTCATCTTGCTTCTCCAAGTACCCTCCCTGTACAGACTCCGAGTTCATGAGGGGCCCACTATCTCACACAATCTGGAGTGGGAGTCTTTGAAAGGATAGCACCTTGTGATTCAAGTTCAAAGGTAGAATCAGATGATTACTCTTTAAGTTTGGCAACTATAGCAAGCCACACAGAACTTGCTGTCTTCTCCCTTCAACCTTGATTATTATCTTATATCCCTCTGCTTTCCTCCTAACTCTCCACCCACTATCACTATCCTTCTCTAAAGAGATGCTTAAAAACAAGCAAACAAAACCCCAAAAAGATCTGAGTTGCTACATTAAAATATCTCATTAGAAAATATAATTTTAAGTTTCTTCACTTCAACTTTGCCAGGAAAAGAATGTGTGTACTGCATGGTAAGTATTATTGAAATGTCTGTTTTACTCCAGTCAATCAGCCATTTTGGTGGTATAAGTCATTAAAAAAAATTCTGTATTGAGATTCAAATGCAATGCTAATGGTAACACACTATGCAGTGTTCAATGGCTTCCTATCTAATGTCCTACCATTTGAGTGACCATGTGATTTATCCTGAAGTCGGGCACTTTTGCGAATGAAAGGAGTCCCTATTCCTGATTATACCAGAATAACAGCTACAGGCCCTGGCTGTCCTAGACAAAGATGGCCTGTCCACCTCTGTGTCTCTCATGGAGATGCTACATAGCACCTTATTTTTTTTGCAAGTATGACTATTTCCTCTAAATACTTAAAGCCCTGGCTAAATTTGTCACCCATTTGGTACTTGTTACATTCCGCTTTAAAATTTTGCCTCTCTTTATGTGAATTTGTTTTTGCGGGTAGCAACTAAATTTCTATTTCTATGTCCTAGGAGAGATTCAGAAGCCTCAGAAATGCTTGCTGATTACAATCAAGTTAGATGTAAGAGATGCTATTGGCTTTCCCTGGTTTTAAAGGGACCCTCCTACTTTATGCCTTGTGAGAACTAAGAGCTACACATCTAAGAGCTTACACATCTTTCTTGGGGGACAACACTCAGCAAGATGGTGGGATGGTAAAAGTGTCAGGCTCATTTCCCCCACACAGATAAAGAAGAATCACTGAAAGGGGCCAAACAACTGGAATCAATGTTTTCAAGGGGAAAAATGACCTCAGAAAGGGTGGGAAAACTGTGATGCAATTTTACTGGAATGACAATGGGGCAGCTGGACCCTAGAGAAAGGGCAGAGCCTTATTTGGGTGACCAAAGGGAGTACACACGAGAGAACCCTCATATCAGGGGGCTGCTTTAGAAAGAGTGTACCCACTAGGTGTGGAAAACAAAGGGGCTCAATTCTAGAAAACAACAGGCTTCTTAGCAGCCAGGAGCAGAGATCCAGTGCTGGAGTTGCAGAGGCATTGCTGGCAAGGGCAGATGCCATACTAGAAGTCAACCAAAGAGCTGGGCAGGGGTGAGTCAGCCCACATCCCTGCTGTTAAGGGCACCAAAGGCCATACAAGGTCCTATCAATAACCTGTGTGAAGCACTAGGTCCAAAGGCAGTGGCTCGGCCTACGACCTCCTTGTTAGCAGCTGTATGTAGTTCTAGCCTGTAGGGAAGGCCCGGTTAGTGGAGCTTGTTGGGAACAGAATGGGGCCCACCTGTGCCCTCACATGCATGGCTCCTAAAGCAGCTGATGTCTATGTTATGTGGAACACCTGCCTGGGGTTGCGTCCGCCTGGAGTGCTTACTGCTTCTAGTCAGAGCTAAAGCATCCAGGTGTGGCAGGAGGGGCTGGGGCTTCCCAGGAAAGTTCTGTTTGTGGCAGTTGCTGGGAACAGACCCTCGTCCCAGCTCCCACTTAAGTATATCTCTTTGCTGGGGTCACAACCCGGAGAGGGGACTGAGAGCTGTCTACAAAGGAGGCAGTGTTTCATGGATGCCCTCCCTCCACACCCTCACTCACTGTGCCTGCTATAAAGACTACAACTTATTTGCAGTTCAGACCCACAGTTTCCAGATCATCTGCTCCTGCCCAAATTTCTGTGAAAAATGATAGGTTGCAGAACCTGAGGGCCGGAGCTGGACCCGGATGAGAGGTCTGTGCTAGCTAGAGACTGCTGGGAAAGCTCTGACTGAGGAACGGCCTAGAGGAGAAGGTGCCTATAGATCTCCCCCTTAGCTCAAGCACCACAGCCACTCGGAAGGCTTGAACTCCCAGATGGAGCCGTAGAGGGTGGCAGGCAGTGTGACCACAGGCACAGAGGTGAGAAAAGCTTCTCACAGGAGAACTCTGAAGACTTACTTGGTCCTGGGCAGGTGTGTGTAGGGCACTGGCCTCTCAGCTCTTGGCATACCCACCAACTTGCCTCTCCGGGGTTTCCTCACAGCCCAGCTGTTCTTTGCCCTTCTTCTACATGGCGTCATGGTGGCTGCCATGAAACTGTCTGTGGGGTAATCTTTTTCTTTGGAGAGGGAGAAGCAGATGTGGAGATACTGTCTAGTGCCACAGGGGAAGCGGGTGGATGACCAAGTTGTCGCTCAGGTCCTGGGTGGGAGAGTTGAAGATTAAGGTTTTAGTGAGACTCTTACACTGCTTTAGCAGTCTGCACACTCCAGAGCGTTTTCACATCCTACATTTCTCTTCATGCACCAGGACACCAAAGCAGGTAGGGTGTGGATATTTTTCTTTTGAACCAAATACATAAAATGTACACAATTTGCTTAAGGACAAAACAATAATGACAAAGGGAGGAAGCTCTCTGCTAGGAAGGACTCTTTAGTTTCCCTTTTAAAAAAGGAAATTTGCATGGCAATTTGTTAAAGAATAACAGTGCAATTTCCATAATAGAGTGTAGAATTGGGTTGGGGTAGGTCAACTGTTACAACTAACCCCCTCTTCCTTGCCTGGGAGGTCCTTTGTAGAGGACCTATTCCCATGTCATGGGAAATGATGCTGGGTTATTTGGAAATCATAAATAATAGCACTCAACAGCTATGGGAAAACAGTATGCTGATACCATTGTTTTATCTGGGACCTTTTTTCCTCTTTTTAGCTAAATGCTTAAAGATGTTCCCAGAAAAGACGTGCTATCACTGGTTTATACTTTAGTGAGATTTTAGTTACTTCCTCTTTTCACTCTAGGCTGTGGTTCAATTAATGGAGTGAATATTTTTTTTTTAAGTTAGTCCCAAAAGTCATCTTGGCATAGTTTATATGTGAGTAGGAGCAGCTTTGGAATCAAACTGATATGTCTATAGAACAAACTTGAGCTTTCTTTTGTAAAAATTAACTAATTAATGAATTAATATTTTAGATCATTGTCTATTATTACTATTTTTTTTTACTGTGTTTGCTTTCTTTTCTCAGGCGTAGTCCCTACAGAATTTCCACAACCAGTCCACCTCTGCACCATCACCATAGTCCCTTGTGCTCTTCCCTCCCTCGTTCTGACCCCTCTTCCTGCCTCTCCCCTACAGAATGTCTCTGCAGAATGTCTCTGATTTAAAGTTGTCTTTTTTGGTTTTTAATGTTACTATTTCCCCCCGTGATGCTTTATTTGGGTCCCCTATGTTCCTCTTATAAGTGAAACCATCTGATATTTTTCTTTTTCCTTCTGACTTATTTCAGTGAGCATGGTCCTTCTATTGAGCTTCTTGCTTTAAAGAGGAATATGAACTACTGCCACAGACCATAAAATCATTCATTTCATAACCATAGTTGATGATATGGACACTAAGATCAATTTCTCTCACTGTTCTTTCATGAATTTAGTCCTTTTGGAAATTTCCTCCAGAAAGTGGCCACCACTGGGCGCATTTAGGCCAAGAGCCTCTCTTTTACTCCAGAGCTGGAATATATAAAATGTCAGGGGACCTTTGTTGTTGGATCATAAAAATGGTCAAAGAGGTCTGAATAACTGTCAGCCGACGCACCTTGAGCCAACATGGACTGGAGGAAAATATTCTCCTAGTTAGCAGCACTGCCTGGCAGCCCCTCACAAGCCTGTGAGGATTATTTATTTTGGACCTGTCACAGAGTAATAGCCCTCTGCTAACTTGATGTACATGGAACATTTATGTGCCAGGCATAGGGCTAAAGGCTTTACATTCATTATTTCATTTAATCCTGATAATAACTTGTGAATCACTTCCATTTTAAAGCTGGGAAAAAAAAAAAAAAGGCACAAAGAGAGTTGGTAATTTGCCCAAGGCCTAAAACGACTGGAACTTATTAACTACAATGAGAAGCTGTGTCCAGTAAGCCACCACAAGGGGGCTCCCTGTCCATGTCCCTTCAGTTAAAAGGCTTTGTGGTTTCTGTTTCCTAGGGGGTGGGGTCACACTTTCTCCTCCTCAGTTTCTTTCTGTCCAGATGCTGAGGGTCCTTCAACACTGGAACGTTTCAGACAAAAGTAAATATGTATTGGTGTCTATCACTATAATTCCATGTCTCAAAAAGCAAAACTCCCCAAAGAAAGCTATATACTATAAATAAAAAAATTAAAACAAAAATATGTTCAATAGTAGGAACAAGATTTTCCTTCCTGGAGTAGTAACAGAAAGAATTGGTTTTATGGAAAACGAACAAAAAGCATCAGGTTTCATTCACCAAGGTTTGGTATGAGAATTAAAAAACTGGCCTTTCCTGGTGGCACAGCAGATTAAATCACAACACTATGAAGCTAAAGCCACTTCAGCATGAGTTCAAACTCTGCCCACCCCAGAGGTGACCACGTGGTGCAGCAGACCTTTCTTGACCTGCCTGCTGCTCCCCTCAGCAGTGTACTTCATCAGTCGGCCTGTTCTGCTCCCCAC
>NW_004567114.1:55366650-55388895 GCF_000260355.1 Condylura cristata | reverse complement strand
TCCAAGCCATATTTTAGATCTCAGGGCAAAGCCTGAGAATTCGTGGGCTCCTTTTTCTCCTTTCCATGTCATCTGACAAATAATCAGAGTAGCAAGGCAAGCAGGCTCCTGTGTCATAGGACCAAGGCACTTATCTAATGTCACCAAGTGACACCTGGAAAGCACAAGGCTGGTGATTCCTGCTCAGGCTCTGACAGCCCAAAGATGGGGGAAATGGATGTTCTGTAAAGTCTTCACTCCACCTGAGAAAATCAATAGCATTTAGAATGTCTGATAGATGAAATGTGAGAGCAGTGGCAATATACCTCAGTAGTCAACGCACAAATCTCTTAGGCCTGTGCCCTGGTTCTGCGGGGATCCCGGGAGGTGAGCGCCTTGACTCACTGCCTACTTCTAGCAGTGCCCAGTGGGATGGGCTTCTGAATAAGCATTCCCACAACTCCCCCCACCCCCCAACCCCCAAGCCCTAAGATGCCCAGGATCATGACTCATCAGCAGAAAGAAGAAAATGAGGCAGAAAAACCTTAGGGGTGGGAGGCAGGTGGGAAGAGAAAATATGACTCAGGAAATCCCAAGGCCTCAGAGGAGGCTCTAGGGAGAAAATATAATGTGGGAGGGTGAGGGGTGAAGGCTGAAGGTTACACTATAGCATAAGTGGGCTTCAATGCACATTATATTTAATGTCCTTGACAGCTTTAATTTGCCGCTTTAAATCTAGTAAGCATCGGGGGAAGCCAAGTTCTCTACCTGGGCCTGCTGAAGTCTTTTTCTCTTTGTAAAAGACAAAATGATCAGGGACACCAAGAGGACAAATTTGGGAGTAAAATGTGTGCATTTCTATAAGCTCCCCAAGTGACAGACAGCCGCGAGAATGAAGGAACTGCCCGAAGTAGCTGCAAACCACCAGTTAGGAAGGTGTTACTAGGACGGCTCAGCTACTGCAGGAGTTAAGAGGAGGCGAAACACGCAGGTGAGCCGGGCGACCACTGCAAAAACTGAGGTAGAGGTCTAGACGGACATCTATTTGAGTCGTGCTGTGTCCTCCACACAAACTCATTCTGCACGTAATTTCTGTATTTTCAAACAGCACACCAAAGGAAGAGGCCGTGAGCGCATTCACACTCGAAGGAAGAAAGGAGACTTGCCTGGGGGTGGCACACTCTTCCGCTCTTACGTTTTCATACAGGCCCGCCTGGGGCATTCGGTTCCTAGAGAGGCGGTCACAAGCCCATTCGAGTCCACATCGACCCAAAAAGGATTATGAAGAGCTTCAGGGGCACCCATGAGCCAAGCTCCGCCCTTTCTTGACGCCAGCTGTGCACAGGAGCGCGTGAACCTGCGTGCACACGTGAACTTGCGTGCCTACGCAAGCGAACGTGCACGCGCGCGCTTGTGGCTGTGGCACGAACGTGAACGTGCATGCAGCTGTCCAGGTGTTACCCAGGCTCACCCATGTCTGGGGAAGAGGACAGACATCCTGAACGGATATCAACTGACAATAACTCAAACATTTTCATTAGTTTGAAATTTGCTGATTTTTGGCGAGCATGTTCTTGTGGGGCCAGGAAAAAGCACCACTGGGTTTCTTTCCTTTTTTTTTTTTTTTTTTTAAAAAAAAAACATCTTCTTATTAATTCATCAAATTTGAGAGTTGTTTGTGTAATCATTACTAAAAGTATATTGAGAAAAAGACCACCTTTGCAAGGTTATTGGTTTATAATGAGTTTACAAGTGCAGGTGCCTTTAAATACATAATTAAGGCTGGATCCTCGACCCAGCCAACTCTAAACACTACCACTTCTCTGAAAGGTGGACAGATCAACCTTTTCACTTGAAGTCCTCTCAGGAAGTACTTTGAAAGTCCTGCTTGCTTTACCCAGTGTCCACAACAACCCAGAGGTGGTTTTCTGCTACAGTAGCTACCTAACTCATTTCCTTGAAAACAAGTGGGGCAGTGCAGTAATCTGCATTTGCTTTTCATGAAAATAAGTCGACATGATCTTATCAAGTCTTCTTTCCAATTTAATAGGGCAAAAAACTAATCTACTGAATGAGGGCACATACCGTAATAGGTATTTTGGTGGAATACATCACTAATACCAGCAGAAAGGTAACTATTAATGTGTTTACCACTTCACGAATAATAAGAAAAAATTTATACTTAACTCCTGCTGGGTAGAAGATCACTGTCTAAATTAAGGTTAGCAGTTTAGTCTTTTTGACATTAAAACTTATGCAAAAAAACTTGATCATAATGCTACTCCTAGTTCTTAGGTCTCCTGTAGGCAAGTTAGATCTGCCCATTACCATCAAAAGTGTGATGATACCTACCTACTTGGTATTGTTTTTGTAGATGTCACAAATAACTGACAGAAACAAACTTTCATCACAGAATTAAAATATTTAATGACAAAATTAGAGTTTGCAATACTAGTGAATCATAGAGCAGGTGTTACTTGTCTTTGAAAGAAACAAAAATTGTACTTGACATCTTAGAGAACTTCTGAAGAATAACTGTACAACAGACAACAGTGTCACAATTCTAAAAATTAAAAGCGAGATCCATCTTTAATATTCTTTATGTAGGCCATTTTGTAAGTATTTCTACATAAATGCACTACATTTTCTAGCCACAAAAGTAGTATTAAGACAGATTTCACTATAATTTTAGGTCTAACACATAATCTTAATTTTTTTCAGAGCTTAAAAAAAGTTAACTACTGATCTTATTACATTTTACAAATACATTCTTTAAGAGGAAACATTAACCTGAATAACTATATTTCCTGTCCACAGATATCTAATACTAGTCTAGAATACTACAGCTACATTCCAAGAAGAAGTGATAACACTGGGAAGTTCTTTTCTTTAGGCATTGTCAATACAATTTAAGAAATCCTCACAGAAATATAGTATCCCTCAAACTCATAGTGCAGTGCAGAAATGAAATGTCTTCTAGCAAGATCAACCAATCAAACTATTTGGTCCCAAATAATG
The DNA here is from genome assembly GCF_000260355.1 of Condylura cristata. NCBI lineage: Eukaryota > Metazoa > Chordata > Mammalia > Eulipotyphla > Talpidae > Condylura > Condylura cristata. Next base: position 55,385,898 of record NW_004567114.1, on the reverse strand, counting down.
TGAGTCATTAGCAACTTTCTCTAGGTTAGATTGTATTAATATTTTGTACGACAGCACCTTCTGCAAAAAGATGGCAAAGGCCTTCATGTGTGTTATCCCAGGGCTCCTTTAGAGGGGGGAAGAGATTTGAGGGGGGTCAGAGGGACAGAGAGTGAGGCAGGATTTGGACACAGGGAAGGCAGCATAAGAACTTGGTCTGGAAGCAAATCAACAGGAGAAGCTAAGATTCAGATAGGCTTTTCCCTAATCCAAGAAGACATGGGTCTAAGAGAGCCAACAGTGAGGAAAGAGGGCAGATGTGGATACTTGTATTTATGAAGAGTACTATCACAACTCTGTCAGCAAGGAGGAACCTCAAGTGAGCTTATGACCTCATCTTCTGCTACTTTAGAAGCAGCTTCACAAACACTGATGTTAGATAGTTGGCAATAATTTTATTTTTGAGTTTGGCTGATTGTCAGAGGAGGTTTTAGATTTATCTTTTCAATTATTCATACCAACTATCTCTGAAGCTAGAATCCAATTTGGGAAGATGAATTTATGTGTGTGTGTGTGTGTGTGTGTGCGCTTTCTGAACAAAAGTCTGCAAACACAACCTCATTGGAGTGACATTTTTGAGCTTTTCTTAGAAGTTGTACGTGCTTCTAGTGGTACTCACCAGATAACAAATTCACTGCTTCAAACTTTAAAGACACCAAAAGAAAAGCACAAAATCTTTCAGTAAACTTATATAGTTCACCTGTATTTACAGACAGTTTTGTTGAACTAGATGATTTCACTAAGAGGATTCAGAAACTTGTCTCCAGAATATCCTATCTTCCTTTTGACACATACTGTCTAAGATATCCCTTCATCTCCACCCCAATAGCTCAACTTTCTATTGCTCCTAGAATTCTTTATCAGGAGAACTTAAGCTATATAAGTCAGCATAACTATCTGAAAGTCATCTCACATTTAAGAGGCAACCATACACACAGACTAGGGCTCAATGGGTAGGAAGGAGCAGAGAGAGTTCCTGAACATTCAAGTAGCTTATGAGTCAGTGCAGTACTGTGGGAGCTAGCTGGGGAGGTCTCCGGGATGTGCAGCCCTGCCTCCTTGTTGCATGAAGACACAGTTTTTAGGGTTAGCATTTTAACCCCTTAAGAAACAGACTGTCCAGACTTTCAGCCCAGTCCTATCTTGCAAAATATACAAATCAGGTGTGTGAGCCAATCTGACTTAATTCAACTGCAATGTGAGGGCTTCATGTCTGTGCTATGTGATGTCAGGTCAGGCAAACTGCAACTGTCACGAAGTGCAACCTGTCAAACAACCTACCCTTTCAGATACATTAAATAAATAGACAGCCATAACATCAGATCCTCCAAATTCTAGATACCAATAAAGTGAAGTCCATTTCCCAAGGACACTGTGAAGCTTCTAAGATATGCTTGACTTTGTAAAAAGAAAAGAAAAAGGCTTTAAATGTAGTATCTTTTCACATTATCACTTATACAGAACCTTTATCTAGACAAATCTTTATCTTGATAAAAATCCAAGTTCTTTTCAATGCTAGCTACCTTGATTTGGGGCAATGACAAAGAAACATTCCTGAACGCAAAGAGTTCTTAAGTAGGCTTTTCCTTAGGTCTTCAATCTCAAAGTTTTATCCTTCAGATGATAATTCTAAATAATCAGCCTTTAAACAAGTAATGCAAGTATTTAAACTGTAGCTCAGAAACTAGATTTCTACCAATGATTCTGATTTGTTTTTGAATGCTGGTGATGGCTTATGCAGAACATTATGACATAAAGAGCAAAATCCAAGGCTGCTGTTTCCTCTGATAGAGCCAATCGCTTTCCATGATACAGACTTATGTCTTCGGTCATTGAATCTTAATCTTCAAATTAAGAGTAGCTAGGAGACTGAGAGACACCAATCACTGCTTGATTTTTATTTCCATCCAGGAACAAAAACATTTGATGTCACCACATTAAAATGTCCTCCTGCTTAATATCAGGACAAAAATATGTTGCCAGTTTAGATCCAGCTCATTATATCATGTAGTCCATATTTCATATTCAAACGATCAAAAGAAAACTTTTTAAAAAGGGAAAACAAACATGTACATATACCCAGTGGGGGGGGGGACACCAAAGTGAAGCTGGTGCTTTTGCAGCATTCTTAGCAAGATCATTAGGGAACTGTATAAACACAACATCTTTTCTTTCCTATGAACACCTGGAAAGGAAAACCCAAAAACCCTACATGTCCATATACTGGAAAAAAAGAAGCAAGCAGAGGTCCAGAATTCTTGTCAAAACCGCAGATCAAACTCTTCCATTTCTCTTAAGAGGGTCACCAGGATAGGCAGTTTCTCAGTTTCTCAACATTTGTGCTTCATGGCAAGCTGAGGAGAGAGAGGGATGAGAAAAGTAAGATGCTCTTAACAGTGGGGCGAATGCCCTGGCCCGCTGCCCCCCAGTCTGCAGTCAGGAGCAGCACCATGATTTCCCTCGACTGGGCAGATGGCTGCTGTTCACAGTGGCTTTCAGGCGTGGGCAGCACTTTTCTGAGTAGCCACCAAAGCTGCATTTATCGTCCCTCCTCACAGTCGTAGTGCCTGGGCCGGAGAGAGGGCTTCATGGTGGCCTTCACAACAGAGCCCCGGCCGAATGAGTGACCTGCTGGAGGACCAGGTGGGACCAGAATAAAGGTCTCTGGGCACTAACTAACTTGTTCCTTGGGCACCTGGACATTCCTCAGCTGTAAGTGGACATCTCACGCAGGCTTTAAAATCAACTGCCGAGAAAACGTCTGCAACAATCCACTTAATATCCAGCCTGGACATCCAACCAGGTCCAAACAGTAGCTGGAAACACAACTGCTACCACTGCTGAGGGCTGACCACGAGGTCAGAGCTGGACCTTGATTTATCCCTCCTCCTACTGCTGTTTGAGAAATGTGGTTGACTGACATGGTTGGTCTTTATAAATGGGGACCCCATGTCCCAGAGTGCCATTCCATGGCTTCCCAAGCTCGGGAAATGTGTGGAGGTACAGAATGTAAAATGAAATCCGACTTGCCTTTTCTCAGTCACATCTCTGCTGAGGAGCCCATACACTGATGCGAACCAGAAGGCAGAGCTGTGTCCTCTGCAATTCCTCCTGTGCCCAGAGTCTGATTTAAGGTTTAGTCCCTGAGATGGGGGTAGGATGTGATTGGGGGAGGGGGCAGGATTCTTCAGCTCAGATTGCCTCTGAGTAGGTTATTCTCAGCAGGCAGGCAGTACATTTGTAGAAAACACTGTCATTTGCATCACAACCTAGCATCAGCTAGGGGCACCTGCCCTAATTCCACCCAGTGGTCCTTGTATCATCCTGGGAGATAGCTACCAATCTATTTCTTCAGTGTGATGCAGGGTTTAAGTCTCCCCTTCTCCCTTCTTGACATCTTTCACTAAGAAGTCACAACCCCCAGCTGCAGCCCACACAAGCCACCTCCTAAAGCAGCACTATGGTCTGCCGCAGGCCGTGTCCTTGGTCAGGTCACATGCGAGGGAGAAGGTGATGGTGGACCTGGCTCTTATGTGGTTAAAATAATCTCTGTTTAGGAAATCCCAGCTGAAAGAGCTGCTGGCGCCTCCTCCCAGCGAAGCAGCCTAAGTGGAACCCTCATAGACCTCCCGCAGTGCTGACAGTTGTCAGACAGTGTGCAAGCCTGAGTGTGCTCCGTAGCTGTGCTAATGTCTTGGTGGCTTCCCCTTAGCCAAGAAGGGTGGAAGTGGCTAATCATTCCTGATGTTGCCCTGAAGTCTGGGAAACATGGCAGGTGGAAGTGGCAAGGCCTGGTCTCTCCCACTGCTGGCCACACTGCCTGGCCACACTGCTGGCCTCTGCTGCATGGCCTCCACTTCTTGCCTGGTCTCTAGTTTGCATACATTATTTAGCAACGTGGACCATTCAAATCAACACAGAGCTGTTCAGTGGTGCATAATGAATACCAACTATAAATATTTGATCAGGGCTGCTGTCCTGTTATTCACTGAGCTGTTAACCTTCAACTAATGGGCTTGTGCCAGTTTACCCACAGCTTTCATCTGCAGCAACGATTGTGAAGCTGTGAAGACTGGGCCCTGGTGGCCACTATGGCTTGTCTGGGGTGGAGTTGGCATTATATTGTGTCAGGGGCTGAGTGATTCAGCTTTGCATAGAAGTAGCTGGATTGGACATTTTGGTATTTGAAGTAGTTTTGCAGAGTGGCATTATTTTCATGCTACCTATTTTTTATTTTTTTTTAAAATTTCCTCAGATTTAGGCATTGAAGAATTCAGAAGGCATGATGGTAGGGCAGAAAGAACACTGAATTAAATGGAAACAGGATATCTGGGTGCTGTTACTTCCTTGCTATAAATCTGCTATATGATCTTGAGCTCTAAAGTCACAACTGTTTCCTAAACTACCTCAATTTCCTCATGTCTATAAATATCACTTCCAACTCAAACCCTTCTGGATCAATTTAGATGTCAGTTTTCCTATAAAAATAGTTAAAAACTTCCTTTTGAAGCAGTTGTAATAGAGTAAAAATGAAAATCAACAAACCAGAGATATTCTATGGGGGCAGAGAGGGGAAAAAGATCAAAACTGGGCACACAGGACTATGGTGATGGCACATGGGTGAACTGATGGTGGGAAATCCACAGGGATTACAACAGAGATAAAAAAATGTACAAAATGGAGAATGATGCTTTTATGCACACACACACACATATTTACATCATATATATTTCTATTATATATTATATATATTTCTATTATATATATGTATCTTTTTGCTGTATTTTGCTTTATTTGTATCCCATGGAAACCTTTCTCTTTCAATACAATGTAACTTCACCTAAATGATGATGTTGATGATGACGTATGAAAATAATGGATCATTACTCACGCTGGGGTAGTGGGGGTAGTGTCTGGAGGCCTGGCTCTTGAAGTCCTTTGGCTCAGAGACGCAAAGGAAGCAGGTGACTGTGGTGAGTAGGGACAGAGGAAGCCATTTCCTGGCTTTTGTCCCTCCCCCCTTCCCTACAAGGTAAACTTGTGCAAAACAGGCTGGTTACCATTCCTTTCTGTCAGAAATGTCAGCTGAGGATGCCGAGGTGTGGGAAATCTTGCCTGCTGACTTGCAGCCCGTGGCGGGGCTGTCAGATCGCTGCACACAATGTGATGATGTGCTTTTGGGGACTGAGGAAAGGGAGCAGGCCTGCTCCGTGGCACTCTCCTGCACAGCTCAGGAGCCATGCCAGCTCAAGCTGGGCCCATGGGTGCTGGGGCTTGGGATGGTTTCCAGCACATATCTTGACGGTGTGGTGTGCTGAGGTGATCCATTCCCTAAAGTGCCTGAGTCTTTGCAGGGGTCTCGGGAAACTTTAGGGAGCTGCAGGTCTTTTTCTACACACACACTTGAGAAAGGGGTGGCATATTTACCAGCTGGGATTGTACACGCCCTGATTTGACCAGGGAGCAGCAAGAAACTGTCTCCTGATACAGCTGTTCTCTGCTTTGCCCTGTGTCTCCATTTGTAAATACAGCCCACTCTTTATGAGTCAACTCAGCCCTTTTAATTGTGGGGGTAGAAGACCTGGGTCCTCTCTCTGAACCCTCTTCTCACCAGCAGACCTGGCCAGGAGTTGTTTAGTCAAATGACATTTTCACGGTCAGCTACACTAGTGGGTTCAAATCAGGAATCCCAGTCCCCAGGAAAACAGCCACAGCTTGCCTAAAGAGGTCAAGCTCCTTGTTAGGAATACTGCCAAAGCGGGTGATTCATAGGCTCACATCCCAATTTTAGAAAACTGAAGTCTGGATATGACAGCATCTTTCTTACATTCCCTCAAACACACTAACAATGGCCCCTAAGCCCCCCAATAAGGAAGCTCTCTCACCTCCCATCCCCACTGAAAACAGGTGACTGGCTGGCATAGACCCTCTACACCCACAGGCCTTTGTTGCCAGAAATTATTAAAATAGTATCTGTTTTAATGGTCCTTTCCTATTTAGAAAGTGTCAGTATTTAGCAGGGAAGCCTACCCACCTCACTTAGGAAGGCACCAAATCCTCCCCCAACCCTTCCCTCCTTGTGTTGGGGGTCTCAGCCCCAGTTCTGCAGTTCTGCCCTCAATCAGGGCAGGTTCAGCATAAAATATTTGGATAGGAATAATTACAACTAATATTAACTTAGATACATATGTACCAGGTATAGGCTAACAGATTTATAGGTTTGGACTCAATTCTCTCAATAGCTAGCAGGTAGGTACTATCATTTATTAGACCCAGTGTACTGAAGAGGAAACTAAGAGAAATTAAGCCCTTGCTCAAGGTCACTGAGTAAGTCAGACACAAGAAGTTCACTACCACACCATATTGCCTTCCCAACTACCCAGCAAATTTGATGCAGCATCAGGGAAATAGAGTAACCAGGCCAAGACTTCTGGCCACCTGGATAGGTTATCTAACCCAGAGTTTGCACAACCTTCTCTGAGGGGGATGCCTACACACATGACCTCCAGGTACTGTCTACTTCACGTCAGGAAGAGCAATGTCACACACTTTCTTGGTAACCCAGTCCATGGTTTAATGATTAACCTAAATTGGTGTTTTTGCAGAATCTTATCACTACATTATTGATTGCTCTATTCTGTATAGTAAAGCACAAAGGAGAATTGCCTATACTATCACAGTTAAGAGATTATTCCCTTTGGCCTTCTATTCTCCCAAATCAATACTGTAAATGTTTCCCTGGACTTCCACTCCCATCCTCTATATCAACCACTAAAGTTGCTGCTGTTATAAATTAAGCTGAAGCAGGGATCCCAGCATTTCTATCTCATCATCATTTCTTTATCTAGAAGGCTGGAGAAGGGAAGGGTGGATGAGGGGAACTTTAAATCTGAGCTCCCTCAGTTATAAGGTGGCAAAAGAGAGGCTCTGACTTCTAGCAGAGCTGCCTGTATTTCCAAGCAAATCTGGTCACTTTGTTACAGATCTACCTCTGTGAAAGGGAGGAGCATTTTCCTACTTACATGCACCGGTCTTGGACTCGAGTCCCAGCATGCCGTGAACAGGCTCAGCATGCCGTGAACCGGACTTCCTAAAGGGGGTGGGGCAGCTGGGAAGGAGTGAGTTAGATATGTAAATACAGGGGGATGTTTGGAAGAGTGAGGTGGAGGAGAGACATGTAGAGACACTTGAAAGAGACAAGAGTGAAAGACACACGGGGAGGCTATTCCTTGTCCGTGGCAGATTTTGGCTTTATGTTGGATTATGTGGCCTATTTTGAACATTGAGTCGCTCCCTCTGCCCCAGCTCTGGGACCCGCCTAATGCCTTTCTTATAGTTCTCTCCCAAAAGGAACCTTAGACTTGTAGTAAGCTTTGGGTTTCAGTGGCCCCACTTCAGGCTGGGCCCATCTGGACATTTGCCCACAAGGGGATGGATAATGTTTAGAGTGCTATTGAAACTCTTTTTCTGCTCTCGTTGTACATATACCAAATATTAAAAATGTTTCAAATGAAGAACCTGCTTCCTTTGTCTTTCTGGGCAGAGATGGCAGAACTCCATTTAGAGCATGTGCCCCTGAATAGCCTGGGGCCCCTCGGTACTCTTAGTCATGTGTTCACAACTTTTCCTCCAGGGAACTCTGAATGGGTCCCCAAGACAGCTGAGCAGTAAGCTCCTGTCACATAGGGAATGAATGACACAATGGGACAGATCTCTATGGAGGAGACGTGGAAGGGAGGCAGGAAGCATTCACTTGAATCAGATCACAGTCGGCCTGAGCGTCAGCTTTTCTCATTACTTTCCAGATTGTGCATCAGTATTTCTTCAGCAGAAGTAGAGTTTTCTGTTGAGCCAATTAATTTTTTTCCCCAAAGTTCACTTGTAAAATGTATCTGAAGAGCCAGTGCCTAAGTCTGGGATGCCAACACTTATCAGCAGAAGTTGTTTCTGGAAACCTAAATTTGAATCACTAGCTAGAAAAGATGCCCTGTGATCTGAAGCATAAGAACAGTAATAAATCCTCTTTATCACCTGACCAACAGGGCATCTATTTCCTTCTCATCGCTGGCTGCCAATATAAACTCCCCTTTCCTCTTCTGAAAGCTATATTCTTAGGGAATATTTGTGTGTATGTGTGTGTGTGTGTGTGTGTATTCACATCCACATGCCAGCTTCTGGTTTCAGAAGCAGGAGGAAACTTATAGGCAGCTCTGCAGTAGGCAGCTTTTTCTTTCATACCCACAACCCTGAAACTAGCCCTGAGGGGTGCTGTGCCCTGGGATCTGAGCTTGCTCTTCTTGCAGTGCAGACAGGGACCGGGATGCTGGGCTCAAGCCCAGAAAGGGACAGCAAAGTAAAGTAATTAAGAGCAGCCCTAAGTCCTCTTTTGAGATTGGTTTAGGGAGGGGGGAGGCTGTGTGACTGATACCCCATGTCACCCCCATCCTGTTCCCTGAAACCTAAGCTCTAAACTTCAAGGCATGAACTAAAGAGGATTCACATTTCCCAATGGTTAGAGATGGGGATGAAAATGTTAGTGAGGGGCTCAAGAAACAGGTTCAACAAGCAATTACCCATGACTCTGATAATAAGCAGCAGATAAGAATTGTGTAAAGGGACAAGAAACCCAGGACTTGATTTTGTATCTGTCATCATGGGGAACATGCTAGAACAGACCTCTTGGCATCCACATTCCCTGACAACCCAGAACACAATCCCCTCCTCTCCCGTGGGACCCACCTTGTGTGCAGTTTCTGCAAACTGCTGGGCGCTGTTCTTCATGTCTTCTGTCTTCTCCTCGGCTCGGCCTAAACGCTCCCCACGCTCATTCAAGGCCTGGCTCGCTTTCTGTACGGCACTGGTCACGCTGTCGGCCGCTGAATGGAGGATGCTGTTTCCTGAAGGACAGTAAGAGCATGAGAACCTACTGGGAAAGACCCTGCCAGCGATGAACACCCTGTAAACGCAGGGCAGCTTGCACCACAGAGCGGCCCCAACTGCCAAGGGAACAAGCCAACATTTCTCCTGACATGGCCTGACTGGCTCACTTGTAGGAAGAACCCCCACTGACAGCAGAGCCTGAGCAAGTGATGAAGGCTTCTCCCAAACCCCCAGTGTCTACACAGCACTCATTTCCACTCACTGGCTTTCTGTTTAGTGAGGCTCAAAAGGACAGGACCTATGTAGACTTAGAACTTGACTTGAAAATCTTTACAAGTTCATAGAATTACGCAAATCCGATGAGACCTATGTGCATTTTCTTTTGACCTTGGGCAAGTAACCACAAAGAAACTGGCTGCACAGAATTTTTTTTTTTTTTAAGATTTATTTATCTGTGCATTCAGAACTGGGGTACAGGCCAGAGGTGCAGGGGCAGTGAGAGGATTCACTAGAGTCAGAGTGGGGGACAGAACAGGCAGATCAAAAAAGTACACTGCTGAGGGAAGCAGTGGGAAGGACAGGAGAGGCCTTCTGCGCCATGTGGGTCACCTTCAGGGTAGGGATCAAACTCATGCTTAAGTGGCTTTAGCTTCTTAGTGCTGTGCTTTCACCTGCTGCACCACCAGGGAGGGCCTGGCACACTGCATTTTTGTAGGTACAATGCTCTGTATTTCTCTTGGTTCTTTCCTTTTATATTACCCCTTCATCCTTACGTGTATGTTCCACGCGAGAAGCTCTGAATTAATCCCACATTTCAGAGTAGCTGCACTGACTCATCACTTTGAATCTCAGGCATTTCTTGGGTGGTCAGCCTTCCCTGCTCTCTAATATATCTTGTAATGATACAAGATTGCATCATTCAGGAAATGACGTGGCTCATACTAGAAGCTGGTTTGCTAGTGACTTTTCCTTGCTCTCTACCTTCCTCTTGTTGAATAACAAGTTTCATTCAACGTTGTTTCATAACTTTGATGAGAAAAAGCAAATGGAGCTGACATGGAAGAAGTGATATTATTTCAGGACCTACTTTTTATGTATCACTTAGCTTAAATCTAAGTTTCCAAGAACCTATGGATGGGATTAAGTGAGACTACAGGCAATATGGGACATCAGCCCACTTAATAACAGGTAGAAAACAGTGAGAGAAACATGTCCTAGAAGAAACTTATTGCTCCTAAATTCATAAGTGATGACACAGAGAAAGATGAAATGATCATACTTTTCACATCCCATTTGCCAGGGATGGGGCACAGAATTCAACAGTGAAGACCTGGCTGAGGCAGAACCCACTGAGAAGCAGCAACTTACAACACAACCACCAAAGGAAAAATAATGGTTGTCTTTTGTTAAAATTGAGTGGAAGATATTTAATAGCCTTTTATATAATAGCTTTATGTCTTTGAACAAGTTTATTACATCATTTAACTTTGTTCCTGGGCTGGATCCATCTAGCCACAGACAGCTTTTAATAGAAATGTAATTTCCACTGGTCTCAGCTGCAAAGGCTTTCTAATTTCTCCTCAGTAGGAACAGTCTGTGGTTTGTGGCAAAGAATCTCAGGCAAAGAAAGTGCCTGCCCAGTAGAAGCAATTGGCAAATTGTCTTCCATTTTTCTTCTTCGGGGCTAGATTTCAAGGACTTCTACTAGGTACTGAGGGAAGGGGGATGGAGTTAATTTAATATTACTCAGTTGAGTCAAGCACTATGTGAGACAAGACAAATCAGCACATTGGAGATGAGGATCTGGGGAAATCAGACTAAATGCAATGGTTTGGCTGAAAGGACTCCAGCTTCAGAACAGATTTAGAGGGAGAAGTATCAGTTTCCCCTTTGCTTTTTTACACATATGCACGCATGACTATGTGGTAGCCTATCAGTATTGCCTAACTTTTTTAATATCATAGAGAACCATCACACACATGTTCTCATTTGATTGCCTCAAACATTCTACTGAGAAGACAGGTTAGTTGAGTTTAAGTGGCTTGCATGAGATTGTATCATTCAAGAAATGACGTGGCTCACACTGGAAGCTGGTTTGTCAGTGACTTTTCCTTGCTCTGTACCTTCCCCTTTGCAGATATGGTGTTGGTCACAGGGAAAACAAAACTATGACAGAAGAGTGAGCAGGCTATCACAGATAGGTTTTGACAGGGTATTTCTGAAGGTAACACCTTACTGTTCTCAAGGTATTACTCTTGGTAACTGTGGAGTTATTCACCATGCTGCATTGCAAAGTAAGCACTCTCAAAAAGGAAGAGTCCAATGGGATGGAATATGAAATGGATTAGGGCTGGAAAATACAGAGGACTGGTGGTGGAGGAGAACACAAGAACATCTCTTTTCTTTTTTGCTTCTTTCCATCTACTCAGAACGTAACTACCAGTGGTTCGGGAAAAGATGGAGAGAGCATCTGTGATATCACAGCCAGGAATTAGCTACCATAAAATTAAGAGGTTACATAACCAGTACTTGCCTTTTCTTATTGGAATTGACCCTCATGATATCCCCAAAGCTAGACACATTTCTTTCTGAAATGAACACCTGTTGTGTTTCAAAATACTGCTTTCTTGTTATGACTCCTTAAAGTTAATCTCACACAAGATGGCAGGTAACACTGTACCCAACTTTAGCTAAAACTCTTTAGTCAACAGTCATTATAACTCTTCTAACTAAAAGCAGGAACTGTGGCAATGTTCACTATTCAGGGATAACTCTGCTTAACACTGTGAATAGAAAATCTACTTTCAGCTATTTTCAAGATATGAAGATGGATTGGAACAAATCTCATTGCCTCAGTTGAAATAACCTCTCCTGGCTTCGATTCTATCAAATATTTTTGGGCCCGATGAAGTTTCAGGTCAATTCCTTTCTTTCTTTTCTATGAATTCCACATCCTAACCATTATCCCTACACTTTCTGGATGCTTTATCAAGTACAAGTCATGGACAACTAACTCTTCTACCTATTTCCTCACCTGTAGGTGCCGTGGCTTCCCAATTGGACAATAGCTTCTCTGACAGCACTATCACCCTCTGTGGAGCATTCTCCATTCTTGAATACTTCTCTTTTTGGCTTGGGCCTCCTGCTTGCTTAACTTCTTCTTTCTGGGATCCTCCTGTTAATGCTGTGAATTTTAAGGTTCTTTCCTGGGCCCTTTTCTCTCTCACACTCTACAGATTCTCCCTGGGGAAATTTTATGCAGCTTTTCATGGCTCAGCAGAGGGTTGGATGTATAACTGATATGTCCCATGGTCTAAGCGGGTTCTGAGATTCTAAGCTTGCTAAAATGACTAAGGGTTTAGTTTATGTCCAATAACTATCTCATCTAGAGATTATGCCGGGACTTCAGTGAAATAAGTCGATAACAAAATGCAAAAAAAGAGAATGTTTGTGCTAATAGTAAAAGCAAAGAGGGAGGTTATGAAGAGAAAGCTACATGCCTTAAAATAAACAAATGTAAGGTGTGAAAATAACAAATGTTAAAAAGCTTAATAAATCCAACACAAAAACAACAGCTGCCTGAACACTTACTGTGTTCTTGGCACTGACTAAAATCTGCTGCTCTCAAACTTATGTGCTAGGCAAATCATCAATCCCATGTTTTACAGATGGGAACACCAAAGTAGACAGGCTTGGAAAAATACCAAGGGTCACACCGTGAGTAAAGAGCAGAGTTAGAATTTGAACCCAGAAGTCTAGCTCCAGAGCTATAGTTCTCTTTCGCGTTGTGTTACATTAACTCTTCACTCGAATTTTCTTATATTGAAACTAGCAATACAATCTATATTAACTGTTTGGAATGAGATTTCAGTTACCTTCTTGTATTTACACACACATACACACGCACACACACATTTCTGACAATTGCTAGATATGAAACTGCAAGTTTGAAGTTCATGTACATTTTTCTGGTTCTAGATGCAGGCTGAGAATTGCATCCCTGAAAGATTCATTCATTTTAAAACTATGTGTCAGGCATTGTTATATTGACACAATTGGTGGAATGACTTTGAGGGCATGATTTAAATTCTATGATCTTCGCTGTCCTTGTCTCTAAAGTGAGAGTGATGTCACAGTCCCCCATGTGGCTGCTGGGAAAATGGAGACAAAGATGCACAGAAACTGAAGGAATGTTTGTCTTTCTGCCTCACTAGGCCACACCTACTCTCCAGAAACTGGACAAAGGGCACAATACCACCCAAACTCATTGCAAATCTTCCTCTCCCTGCTCCTATCTGGAAGTTCATAGAAGAAACCTCTCAGATATCTTTGCATGTCCTGTTGTGTGTAGCTCAGCATGCTGCTCACAGAGGGAGTTGAATACTCATCATATCAAGGTGTGCTTTGTAAATAGGGTGTCTAATTCAAAAGTTGGGGCCCATTGCATTGTGCTGAGTTAAATCTGGAAAAATGCAATCTCCTGAGGCTGTTTGAACAGTAATTCTCACTAAACAGACAGGAAGCATATTAATACCCACATTTATTCAAGCAGTCTGAGAAGAGGTTGTCAACCACAATAAATAAAATCAACTACCTTTTGAATCATAGTTTCTGGTAAGCAGAACAGAGATCAGTCTTACCTCCTTGATGTTGCATGACATCAGTTCCTCTCAATATGTGCTTTTAAATATATGCTGACATCTTTTATGCTAAGTGATTGAGAAGACTTTATGGAGAGAGCAACTAGAGATGGAGTTACAACACTGCATCCAGTCACTGCTTGACAACACAATTAAAAGAAATTGAAATGTATAGGAAATGAGGGGGGGAAAGAACAAGGTATATTGAAAATGACGATAGGAGAGAGATGTTTAAAAGCATAGAATGTGCTCACAGTCCAGATAGCCACATAATTTCTTTCAATCATCCTAGGCTTCAGGTTGTATCTTATATCTTAGTAATCAAAATTCCAAATTCCATAGCGAGTAAAGAGGCAATTTATATAGAATTTTCAGCAGTTACTTCGTGTGTGTGTGTGTGTGTGTGTGTGTGTGTGTGTGTGTATGTATGTATATAGAGAGATTTGAAATGCAAAATAATCATCTTGTTTAGGAAAATCATCTAAACGACCAATAAATATATGCCAATTTATACTCCTTGCTGAGCAAATATGCTCATCTCAGAGTACTCTTTTAAAACTGAATCTATTAATAGTTTTGCTTGGATTACTTCTATTCCATAATCAATTTAATCACTTAGAAATAACTGTATAATAGAACCTCATTTACTCAAACTAATGTAAAGGAAAATCAATTATGGAAAAAACATATAAAATGGATTTGGGTTCTAATACAGTAAATTCACAAAAACTGGCAGGGAGCTCATTATGTTAAATTTGCTAATAGACCAGGAACATTAGTAACTCTCACATCCTATGCCCCAAATATTCAATAACAAGTTATTCTTTGAGTAAATTAAATAGTCCCTATTCTATTCTCATCTATACTGTTAATTTACTTAGCAAGACCATGTTCATGGGAAGGTACACTTAAGTCTGGTCCAGTAGCGCCTTTCAAGTTAATTTTACTGGATATAAATCTATAGGATATACCCAAGATGTTTTTTCTTGCCTTTTTTTCTATTTCTAATCTTCACTGCTCAGCACTACCACCACACACGGTAGAAAAAGAAAAGCCTCACAGATGCCTGGTTCTCTGGCCTCGGGCTCCATCTCAGTCTTGCAGCCACCCAGAATCACCTCCACACTGTAGTGCCCCCTGAGTTGAGACTTTACCTCCGCCCCCACTGGTGAAATCCAGTGGCCTGATGAATGGGAGGCTTCCCAGGAGGGGCTGCTTAGTTTTGTAACTTGCACTAAACACTTTATAAATCAGTAATTATATAAATCATAATGATGATATTAATGACTACAAACAGTGATTAAATGCAAAGGCCTTCCTTGGTAAAACAAGCTGGTTCTGGGGCTTTCCCTGGTGGTGCAATGGGTTAAAGTACTGTATTATGAAGCTCTCCAAAGCCACTGCAGCACGAGTTCAATCCCTGGCTGACCCACATAGCGTGGCAGATCTCTCCTGACCCGCTTGCTGCTCCCCTTAGCAATGTATTTCAGCAGATCTGCCTGTTCTGCTCCCCACTCTGTTCCTGGTGAATCCTCTCACCCTCCACATCTCTGGCCTGTATCCCAGTTCTGTAAACATAAATAAATAAATCTTTTTTTTTTTTAAAAGCTGGTTCTTCACTCACAGTTCCCATTAATCATCTGTGAAGGGGCTAAGTTAAGCTCTTTCTACATCATATTGAATGCTCAATACTAATAAGACTGACACATTTCAAAGTTGGACAACCTGTAGGAGCTTGTTTTAGGATGGAGACTATTCCAAAAGGTTACATTTCATTTGTACTTTTGTGTATAGACTAATCAGATAAATTCTGTTGTAAGTCCAGGTGACATCAAGCCTTTCTAAAAGGAAGTGTTGTTAACCCAGGCAGCACACAGGTGCAGTGTGAACATCAGCCAGTCACCACAAAAAAGCTACTGTCCACCGACTGTCTCCTCTGGGCAGGTGCTGTGGCAAATTGTCAAATTCCTCACAGGAAAACATTCTCACCCTTATTTTAGAGTAGTAGAAATAAGTGCTCAGGGAGGTGAGAGTAGGCCAATGAAGATCACTGAGATCTTGTCCTCAAAGTCCTCTTTAAAAATTATTTAAAATTAGGGCCCTCCCTGGTGGCGCAGCGGGTTAAGGCACTGCACTAAGAAGCTTAAGCCTTCTGCATGAGTTCGATCCCCAGCTCCGGAGGTGACCACATGGCACGGCAGACCTCTCCTAACCAGCCTGCTGCTCCCCTCAGCAGTGTACTTCATTGATCTGCTTGTTCTGCTCCCCACTCTGTCCCTGGTGAATCCTCTCACCCTCCGCATCTCTGGCCTGTATCCCAGTTCTGTATGAATAAATAAATCTTAAAAAAAAATATTTAAAATTAAAAGTTATGTATACATCTAAGGCATACAACATAACTGGATATATACATCTATAGTGAAATCACAACTAAACTAATTAACATATCAGCTCTGCCCACCTGCGGTAGTCAAACCTAGAAAGACAAACTGCAAGATCTCACTTCTATGTAGAATCTAGAAAAGTCAAATACAAAAAAGCTGAGAGTTGACCCCAAAGCACTTAAAGACTATGTCAGCAATTCCTGAAGAGGCTCCCTGGTTTAAAAAAGTGCTACATAAAAATTCAATCCTGTGGTATGATGACTTTGTGAAGTGCAGATTTAGCCAGGGGCTCCTTTATTGCAGAACTTTGGAAAACCTTTAATATGCTAATGTAATTTGTGAATCAAAAGGAAGTAGGGATGGGAACAGAAATCTCCAGCAGAATTTCCCATATTTACTCAGAGGACCCATTTGCATTGATTAGTTTAGGGTGAATTTCTGTAGAATTTGCTTTGAGAAATGCTACAATAAGCTTCAGTGACGCCTAAGGAAAAGGAGGAAAAATAAATAAATTCAAGCTGTCCTCATCAATTTAGTAATAGATGGACAAGTCATGTAATTACATTAAAAAGGCTTGCTTTATAGAGGCAGAACAGATATAGCATGCTGAATGGCAGTTCCAGAATTATCTTTTGTCTTAAATTGGTGGCTAATTTCAGGGACCATGAAACTTGTTTGTTGCTTGCTACTGGATGACAAAGAAAAATGGGTTTAGAGCTTAGGAATAGTTTATAAACCCGTAAACTCAAAGCCTACTTGAAGTAGACTTAGGAGTTATCTATTGCTGGTGTTACCAAAAGAAGAACGGTCCATTCTATCAGGTAAATAGCTCCTGGTGGTGATGTGAAGGGTAATTTAGTGGAACCTCAACCTTGTCCCAGTCACAGGTGTCAGGAGAAAGCAGTCCCACCCTCCCGCCCCCCATGGAAAGCTGTGCATGGAAAGCTGGGCTGTCACACTCCTGTCTCTTTCAATTCACTGTCCCAATATTCCTAGAAGCAAGAGTCAAACATTTAGGACTTTGTTCAGTAAAGGGTTAAACTTAGGGTAGGTAGAGAAATTCACCCATCCATAGAATTCATTTAACTTACTCTTATGAATACTTCTTAGAAGAATAATAGGGCATGGGACAAACAAATTGAAGGACACTTCTTTTGGTTCTGCTTTGTTCAGAGAATATTAGGCTCTCAGCAGGATGGCTGATCTGTGAATTCAAAGAGGGAACACTTCTTCTGAGGTTAAACACTCTTGTTCCCATCGTTGATAGACATGATGACAAACGGGCCTTGATCTGCTCTGCTTTTATTACTTTTGGAGCTGGTGCCTTTTACTTCAACAACAACAATTTCAAATCCTGATATACACAATCTGCAAGCCCTCTACTATTCTGCTGACCTTAAAATGTCTTATTGGCAGACAACAGATACCTTTGAAGATGGTAGGGCTAATGCTAAAAAAAAAAAAATGAAGTCAGGCCCTTCCTGGTGGGACAGCCAGTTGAAGCACAGCACTAAGAAGCTAAAGCTACTTCAGCATGAGTTCAATCCCCTCCCACCCTGGAGGTGACCCACATGGGGTGGCAGACCTCTCCTGTCTCACCTGCTGCTCCCCTCAGCAGTGTATTTGTCGATCTGCCTGTTTTTCTCCCCACTCTGTCACTGGTGAAACCTCTCACCACCTCTGGGCTATACCCCAGTTCTGCATGCATAAATAAATAAATCTTCAAAAAAGAAAGAAAGAACAAAGTCAGATTAAAGCAGAGTCTACTGGACAAGTTGTGGTATTTAGAATATCCCTAGTCATAAAAGGGATAACAAGGAAGGTGACAATTAGAATAATATAGCGGTGGGAGTCATAACTTGTTAGTGGTATCTTCATATAAAACATACAAAAATAAAATTGGACTGAAAAACAAGGTTGACTGGAATTATGTGCTTAATTGACCTTGTTGATTTTAATAAGGAATATGAACAGAATGGGATATTTTGTTCCTTCCAATAATTTATCTATATATAAAAGCGTGGACTTGTTGCTATCTATGAAAGCAGCAGTGACCAAACACAGGCAACAGGGAGAGTTTCAGACAGGGTCGGGATGAGTGAGCAGCGACAATCACACATAACCAATTGGTAGAAAAAGCAGCAGTGATGTGGTCTAAAGTGGGGGGTGTGTTTTCTTCCTTAGAAATTCAGTTTTCTGTTCAGACCAGATTGCACTTAGGGTAAGAAAGCTCTACATAACTTGGCAAGTTATGATGGTTCATTTGTATGATCCCAATTACCAGGGACTTGGTTTGAGTTTCCTTGGGAGAAGAAGCGAAGCCTGAGTCCTCACTGAAAACCAATTGTTTGACAGCCTGATTCCTCTAGGCTCAGGAAATATGAAAAAAAAAAAAAATAAACGTTGGAAGGTCTATAAGGAAGTAAAGGAACAACGAAGACAGAAATCAAACCTATGATGTGATTAGTTGATCACAAGTTTAAAATGATATTTCTTAAATATCTTAATTGTTATTTTTGCATATACTTTAATTTTGCATATGTAAAACCTACAGAAGTTGAAATAATTAGTTTTATCAAACTATAAGTTGGTTTTAAGGGAAATTAATGAACTGAGTGTGGTAAACAGATGTTTAAAATTTTAAGAAAATTCGATTTTGTAAGTTGTAGTAGAAGTAGTTCATAAATTGAGCATTAAACAATGTGAAAATAGAAGTGTTTCCTCTCCATACACAAAATCCCCTCAGTCCTTGCAGAATCTAATCAATATCCTCATACAATCTTTTCTCACCACTGAGCCTTTGACACTGGCTACTCAACCTATGATGCTCTTTCTTCCCTTCAGCATCAGGTCATTCATTCTCACTTGCCTTTCCCAAATTTTTCTGCTGGTTCCTTTGGTTATTCATTCAATTTTTTTGGTCTCTTATTATTTGCGGTAGAAACAGCCTGGGAACACAGTTCTAGGTAAAATAGGGGTGCATTCCTGATGGTCCCCAGCTCACAGCAGCAAGGAGCTTATAGTCTAGAAGCAAGAGTCAGCTCATATATAGATACAAATAGTCTATGTGAAGGTGTATAGGTAAGTGTGTGCATGAAACATGTATAGCACACACAAACATACCATTTAAAAACTGCCAGCCATTTAACAAACAATATGTTGCAATAGTGAATTTTTTTGTAAAGATTTATTTATTTATTCATACAGAAGGGGTACAGGCCAGAGATGTGGAGGGTGAGAGGATTCACCAGGGACAGAGTGGGGAGCAGAACAGGCAGATCGACGAAGTACACTGCTGAGGGGAG
>NW_004567114.1:55317096-55366550 GCF_000260355.1 Condylura cristata | reverse complement strand
GGGCGGGTCAGGAGAGATCTGCCACGCCATGTGGATCTCCTCCGGGGCAGGCGGGGATCGAACTCATGCGGAAGTGGCTTAAGTTTCTTAGTGCAGTGCTTTAACCCGCTGTGCCACCAGGGAGGGCCCGTAATAGTGAATTTAAGGGCAGAAGGACTAGTGTAGTGCTAGTGAGGAAGACACATCTAAAGAAATGTTGCAAGTTGGGATGTGAGAAGATAAGATGGGAAAAATCTGTGTGCAAAGGCTTGAGAGCGAAAAAAAAAACAGCTTATGTGTTCTAGGAACCAAAAGAAGGCTGGTGTGTCTACCAAATGGGGAAAGTGGTTTGAAATGAGAGTAGAGAGAAGCAGGAGCCAGGTTATGGAGGGACTATCGGTCATCAGAAGAAGATGATGACATAAATATGAAGTATGAGTAGAAGTTACTACAGGATTTAAAAACAGGGGTCACCTGGACTGAGACCATTTTTAAAATTCTTGTTTTGGGTATTGTTTGGGAATAGGAATAAAGGAAAGCAGAATAAACCATTAGGGTCTTGCAGAGATTGAAGACAGCCAAATGCAATAAGTAGAGGCAAACAGCTACTCCTGTATGAAGCTCTGCAGAAAAGAGCAGTGTCTTTAGTACAGAGCAAGAATGGGAACAGGCAAGTGTATGGGGGGAGTACCAGCAAAGAGAGAAGAGAAGGGGTTCGCATACCCTACAGCAAGAACTTGCATATTGGGAGTCGGGAAAAGGTAAAAATGTTGCAAGGAACAGATGAGAAGAAACAGATGAGAGGCAGAAGAAGAAACAAGGTGAACTTAGCACAGTGGAAGTCAAGTCAGCTTTACACATTGAAAAGGTGGCTCTGAGGCCAGTGATACCATTCTGTGGGGGGAAGACTGGGCCCCTCTTCAATGGGTACAGGGGCCACTGGTTGTCCACATGCCAAAGAATGAAGTTTGACATTGCCACATACACACTACATGCAAATTTAACTCAAATGTATCAAAGACCTTCATATAAGAGCTAAGCCATAAAGCTTCCGGAGAAAACACAGATAGAGATCTTCATGGCCTTAGATTAGACAATGGTTTTTAAGCAATGATACTAAAAAAGCGTAAGCAAAACATTAGATGTACTGGACTTCACCAAAATTAAAGAGCAGGTTGTGCTTCTTGCCCATGGCTCCCTAGTGCTTTCTTCTTGCCTCTCGTACTACATTTAACACATTATACTATAATCATTGGGTTAAATAGCTGATTAGCCTGTTCTACTGTGAATTTCTTAAATTTCCTTGACTGTCTCCTCTCCATTTACATAGTTGGTGCCAAGAAAGTACCGGGCCCATATATTACAAACTTTCTGAAAATAGATACATTTTCACAAATGAGAAATAAGAATATAAAAGGTGAAAAACAGGGAAAACTCACAAAGAAAAAAGAACTTACCAAAGCTAATTTATTAATATGGGATTGGAAATCAAATGCAATCTTGTTTGGGATTAAGACAATAAAAGATTAAGTAATTACTTCTCTGCCTTTTGACTCAGATCAAGTATACAAGATTAAGTAGTTTGAGGCATAGGGATAAAACATAAGTTTTAACATTTATAATAACCAAAAGGAATTTAGAGTACTTTTTGATTTTTGAAAACAGGCATGTCACATTAATATAGGACTGGCCCAAGTCACTCATAGAGATGTTTTATTTGAAACAAATTCAAATTCAATCCTATTATCATTAAGTGATTGAAAAAGTGATCAGGCTTTTGGGAATTTGGCATGTGTTCCTCATGTAAAACAAGCAAACACCTGCTGCTTTCTGTTGGAAAGCAACTTAGGGATCATCTAGTTCTTTGGAGAACAAAGGGTGGTCAGAGAGGAAGGTAAAATCCCAGGTAATAGCAGGGCTGAGCCTAGAAGCTATGTTTGCCAACTTGGAGCTCAGTGAGGTTTTCAACTCACTCATAATGGTTTTCAACATTTAAGAAAAACACACAAAAAATGTGGAGGATCTGGTCCAGGATGTCAGTGAAAGAATCCACACCAGTTTTCCCTTTGAAAAGTGTGACCACACTATGGGAGACCTCACCCCAGGGAGCACGTAAACATGTACCAATTTGGGATTTCACTATACAGTACTATTGTGTTTTAATTCCATAATCAAAAATTACAAGGGAGAAATTAAATACTTCAAGGAAAAACGTACTTATACCTCTGGGGATGCACAGCCAATGTATGAGGTACACAGCACTGAAGAGTCGTGAAGAAAACTTTCAGTTACTGAACGTAAATACTTCCATTGACAGCTCAGTTCTTAGACTAGCAACTGATACACCAAAGGAAGGTGCATGGGAACCTCTTATCTGATAGGAGAAATGAGACAGGTGAACTTCCCCAGATTAGATAATGTTGCTGCTAAGTTAAAGGGGAAATAGTTTGACTATAACAAAAATTCTTCCATATAGCCACCAAGGTCACTTTATTACTGGACAGGCTCCTAACTGCTGGGATTAAATTCTATTATTTTGGATATGATAAAGAGAATCAAGTTAGTCTGCAACCTTGACCTATTATAACCTTTGATGATACTGGCACTGAAAATTTCAAAGTTTGGGTAAAATAGGCTTCAGATAGTGTCAAAGGGCAAGAGAATTCAGTATAAAGTTTATTGAAGTTTCTCTTTTGAACTCTCTCCAATGCTGATATGCATAAGAGTGTTCTTAAGTTTGTTTTGATTTGGTGAATGCAGAACTGAGACTCCCACCTCAATAGACAGATTGGGGATACAGTGATGAATGAGTGGCTGTGATAACTCCTGTCAAGTGCAATTTCTGTCCAGGCTGATAGCTGTAAGGGGAATTTTTGCCCCGCTGTCTCTCAGGTATTACACTTCGCAATTTTGAAATTGATACAAAATCCCAGGGGGTTTCATGACCATGCATTAGTCATTCCATGTTCCTAATGCATTTTGTTTAATTACTAACGAACTCCTGTGATACATTTTACTTCTTAAGAAGGACGCTCTGAAAATTCTTGTCAAATGGCCATTAAAGTTCGCTGTAATTATCATCAATCGAATTAAATTACTATCAATTCCATAGGGAGTTAATCCAACTACACCATTTAAACACAAACATTTTCGATTCAAATAACAAGATACGAACTGACGGAAAGAATGCTCAACCAAATGTAGATCTGCATTTCTATTATTTAGATCACAGATGCAGCCTGTTTCCTA
Organism: Condylura cristata; assembly: GCF_000260355.1. Lineage (NCBI taxonomy): Eukaryota > Metazoa > Chordata > Mammalia > Eulipotyphla > Talpidae > Condylura > Condylura cristata. The sequence continues at coordinate 55,363,322 of NW_004567114.1, read as the reverse complement.
TAATTAGGAACTGTGATTTGCTAATTGCCTGCTATGTACTAGGACTGTGTTAAATGCTTTCTATTTATTATTCTATTAATCTCAGTGGCTACTACTTAAGATAAAGTACTATGACTTCCTTCTTAAAATGGATGAAACACAGAATGTTATGTACAATTATACTGCTAATCAGGGATAACATCCTGATTTGAGTTCAAGTCTGGTGAACTCCAAGTCACTATTTTTTTTTAGACTGGGTTTTCTGAAATTCCTTTCAGGGTATACTCATGTGATGAAATCAAAGTATTCTTAATGTCACACCAAAGATAGGAGCATGACATTCACAAGCTGTTTTCCTTTGCTGGATGCCTCCTCCGCTTTCAACAGCTTGGTGACCTAAAGTAGGATTTCTCCTCCAGGGATCTCTTCTGCTTCCCTGAAACCAAGCAAGGTCTATGATTCCCACCACACCACGATTTCTCTAATGAAGCATTTGTTATAATACCCCAAAGCTAATGGTCTACTTATTTGTACACCTTATTAAATGATAGGGCAGCCCACTTATTTTTCAGCATCTCCAAATTATCTCAGGATGTCTACAATTCAGTAGGTTTTCAACAGAGGTTTGTTGAATGGAAAGTGAATTGATAAAGAATGGAAGATGTTTTGGGTTTTGATGTGATGCAGTGACTGTTTATGCTTAGATGCTTATTTTCATTGGCATTCATTGTGTTCATCTTGGGCCTGTGTTGTTCTAATCAGCACATGGAAAGGATGGATGCTGACATACAGCTCACTAAAATTCCAGGTATTCAGCATTTTTATACATTGTTGGGAATTTTAGAAAGTTCTGCCAAAGATTTAATCATGTAGGAAATGCAAGTTCAGGATATTTGATTAACATGAAAAAAATTTTCTTTCAACATTAATAGAACTATTTCCAAATTTGTTGCTAGGGCTCTGGTGGGAAAAAGAAGACACAGAAGGTAAGTAAAAATCCAACCAGGCCTTGCTCCAGCTGTGTGGAACCTATTCACAGTATGAAGGAAGGCAAGCTTGCCACACCTCCTCTGTTCAAATATCACAGTTTTAAAAAAGACTAAGGATGGGCCCTCCCTTCCTGGTGGTGCAGCGGGTTAAAGCACAGCACTAAGAAGCTAAAGCCACTTCAGCATGAGTTTAATTCCCCCCCACCCCCAGAGGTGATCCACATGGCACAGCAGACCTCTCCTGATGCGTCCGCTGCTCCCCTCAGCAGTGTACTTCATCAGTCGACCTGTTCTGTTCCCCACTCTGTCTCTGGTGAATCCTCTCACCACCCCTGCACCTCTGGCCTATACCCTAGTTCTGTGCACATCAATAAATAAATCTTAAAATTAAAATCTTAAAAAAAGATTAAGGGTTAACAGATCTACTTAGAAGAATAAATTTTTAGTTTATTTCAACCTCAGCCAACATCCCAGTTAAAATGTTAATGGAATCTATATATAAAAGACAAAGGTTTCTGTCAACTTCAAAATATTTTGTAAATTTTACGTATTGGGTTTTCCATGTGGTGTAAGTCACTCATAATCCTTATTGTGGGAAGGATTCTTATATACTGAGGACTGAATAATACTCATATTCTTAAATTGCATGATGCAAATTATATGAGTAAATGCCGATCCTAATGCTCTTTGGGATTTGTCAGGTGGAGGGACCACATGGCACCGAAAAAAATCAATGATCTGGCTGGGCTTAGAATAAAAAAAGGAAGCAAAAGGCTCTGCTGTTGTAGACTATTGCAAATAATCCATAAAGGATGAGAAAAGTCTAAACTATACTGGTAAACTGGGAATGAAAAAGTTGAGTTTCAAGTGATACTGAGGGAGAACTCAGCAGGGTAAGGGAGAAGCAGTTGGCTTATTTGCAGACAATGTAGCGTGTACCTTTAAAGGGAAGAAGCAGGGTCTTTGGGTTGATAACTTACTATAACATCAAGTTTAGGTGTCCTGATTTGAAATTTTGATTAAAAATTTTCCTTGAGCATTTTCCTCCATGGAAAGAGCTTTTTTATTTAAATAGGCATTTTTCCTTCATAATGTACAGAAAGGGCATGGCAAAATAATGGTAGGTATTTACGAAGTTGTGCTTTTGTTTTTCTTCTTCCTGGGTACATACATAGGAAGTACCTATTGTTCAGACTTTCTTGCAGTTAGGTTGATAATATGGTCATTGGGCTGTACACAGAGTAGTGAGCACTGCACCCAGCAGACTAATAAAGCCTCGGGCAGTGTTTCAACAGGCTTTTCTCATGTGGCATCTGGTGCTGGAAGGTGAGAGTTGAGATGGTAGACTGACAAGATACAAACTAGATGCTTGCATCACCTCTTCGAAAAAGTCTAGAGAGGCACTAAACTAGACCTGTTGAAGTGAGAAATAATGCTTTATTTGTTAAGCCATTGAGATTCTGAGGTATGTTTGTTGCTGCAGCTTAATCAACTATTGCTCTGGCCAATAAAAATGTGATGCTTATATTTTCCAACACATTGTGAATTAAGTACCCAGAGTTAGAAGACATCCTTGAAAACATGTTATTTAAGTAAAACAAATTAAGTCAATAATGCTATTTTTTGAGCATGAGGTTATGAAGTGTGGAAGTCATAAGTACATTTTATAAGCATGTAGTGAATTAAATTAACCACTTAATGATTCTTAAAATAGTTTTTCTAGAAGAAAAAAATATAAATTCTGTTGGTCAACTCAGCCACTGTAACAAAAATTGGGTGTTCAAATCATCAGAATTTATTTCTCACAGTTCTGGAAGCTAAGAAGTTTACAATCAGGATGTCAACATGAAGGGATCTGGTGAAAGTTCTGTGCGTGGGCTGCAGAAGACTGTTTTCTTGCAATGTTCTCATATGGCAGAGAGTGAGAGGAAGCACAGGCTCTCTTCTGATATGAGCATCTCCCCAACATGACGGCTCTACTCTCCTGACTGCCCCAAAGACTGAACCTCATAATTCCATTGCATTCGAGGTTAGTTTCCACAAATGCACTGTGGAGGGTGGGTTGGATTGAGTAGGATGGACATGTAGGCATGCAGTTCATAACATTAACTAATATAAAAAAAAAAAAAACCTAAGTTTTATTTTTCAAAAAGTTCTTTAATTCTACTCTCAACAAGGGCAAAAGAGTAGATGCACCTAAAACAAATTAAACATTAACAAGTCCAAATTGCTTAAATATAAAACATCCCCATTTGCAGGCAACATGATAATATACATAGAAAATTCTAAAGGTTCCACTAAAAGACTATTGGAAACAATCTAAAGTGGAAGGCTGCAACAGCAATTTATAAAAGTAATGTGTTCCTACATGAGAACAACAAATTAGAAGAAAGGGTAAGAAAATAATCCCATTTATGATAACATAAAAAATATTTAAGTACATAGGACTTAACAAAGGTGGTAAAATACTCCTACAATGAAAATTGTAACACATTGTTAAAAGAAATAAAAGATGACACAAGGAAATAGATATTCCAAGGTCAGGGGTTGACAGAACTAACATTAAAATGGCCATCATGCTCAATGCAATATAAAGGGTGAAGTGATCCCTATCACAGCTTCAAAGGTATTTTTAAGAGCAAACATTATTAAAATTTATGTAGAATCACAAAAGACCCTGAATAGCCAAAGCAATCCTGACAAAGAAGGAGGATGGAACTATTATCACCCTAGATTTCCAACTATACTACAAAAAAACTATAGTAATCAAGCAGTCTGGTATGGAAATAAAAATAAACACATGGGTCAATGGAATAAAATTGAGAGCCCACAAATAAACCTACACTTAAACAGACAGCTAATTTATGACACAGGGACCAAGAACATACAATGGAAAAAGGAAAGTTTCTTCAACAAATGTAAAATTGAACAACCACATGCAAAAGAATGAAACTAGACCATTCAAAATGGATGAACCACTTGAATGTAAGACCTGAAACTTATAATACATTGAAGAAAATATAGGCAAAACACTCCAAGAGTTTGGATTCAGTGACTTGACTAAAACAGCAAGGGAAACAAAAGCGAAATTAAATGGGCATACCTCAAATAAATGTTTGTCCACAGCAAAATTAACTCTAGTTAAAATAAACAAACAAAAAACCCTACCAAATGAGAGAAAATTGTTGCACATCATACAGCTGTTTAGGGGCAAATATCCAAAATCTACAAAGAACTCACATAATTCAGTCACAATGGGAAAAAATAATCCAATCAAAAATGGGTACAACAGCTAAATAGACACTTTTCTGAAGAAGATACCGATGTCAATAGGTACATGAAAACTACTCATCACCACTTATAGTCAGAGAAAGGCAAATCACAAGCACAGTAAGATATCACCTCACGGCCCTACCTGGTGGCGCAGCAGGTTAAAGCATAGCACTAAGAAGCTTAAGCCACTTGCGCATGAGTTCGATCCCTGCCTGTCCCGGAGGAGATCCATATGGCGCGGCAGACCTCTCCTGACCCGCCCGCTGCTCCCCTCAGCATTGTACTTTGTCGATCTGCCTGTTCTGTCTCTGGTGAATCCTCTCACCCTCTGCATCTCTGGCCTGTACCCCAGTTCTGTACCTCACATCTGTAAGAACCAAGCTTTGGTGAGGGTACAGAGAAAAAGGAGCCCTCATATACTACTGGTGGGAAAATGACCCATTCAGCTTCATGGAAAAAAGTATGCAGGGTTCTCAAAATATTAAAAAAATAATTGTGCCAAATGATCTAGCAATTCCATTCCTAAGGATTCCTCCAAAAATACAAAAACTTAATTCAAAGTGATAGGTGCTCTCCTGGGGTACAATGGTCAGCCTATGTGCCTAAGGACACATATGGATATGGTACATGTATGCAATGGAATATTACTCAGCTTTAAAAAAAGAAAAGATGAATTCTTGCCATTTGAAACAACATGGAACTGGAGGGGGTTATGCTAAGTATAATAAATCAGAAAGAGAAAGACAAATACCAGATGATTTCACTCATTTGTGGAATATAAAGAAGCAAAGCCAAGGAAGAGACAAAACCAAGTCCACACAAACTTTTGAAATCTGACTACAGAATTGAGGTGACCAGAGGGGAGAGGGGAGGTAAGAGCAAAGGAGGGAGGGTGTCTAAAGGACTATAGATTCCTGGAGGATTATTTGGGTTTTGATGTTAGGTGGAGTGTGATACCAGTCATTTGTAGAGGTGAAATCATACCCCTTAAACATATATAATGTTTTAAATAATGTTTCCTCAATAAACAAAATCTAAAAAATAATATTTTAAAAATAAAGGAAAAAAATGAAGTGCTACTTTATTCATATAAAAAGAAATATTAAAACAGATTTTATAGAATAATATACTAACAAAATGCTGTTAATAAAATCTCATTTTCTGCACTGAACATGTAGCTATAGCTACTTCTACTAACAATATCCTTTGTTTCATTTTCTCTCTTGTGCAGTGTGGATGCAAACACCCATAGTTGACTTGACTTCTTATTAAAAATGTATGCATGGGTAAACTTAAAGAAAAAAATGCCAGGAGGGAAGGGATATTGAAACACACTAATAGAGCCACCATTACTATTTTGGAGTACAAGAAATAGTAGCAGTGAAAACTGAGGGTGTGGTGAGCTATCACTCTTTGCACTGCCACCCTAGAAAGTTCTGGTCAAAATACTGAGGTAAGTAGCATTTCAAAACTTAAAACTCAGAAGCGAAAAATCAACAACTGATCAGAAGCAAGCCTATTAATCAACAGACTAATAAGTTTTCCTATTATTTTTTTTTCTTTTTTATTTCTTTGAGTAGGGGACGAATAGGGGAGAAGGATGGATAAAGGTCAACAACTTTTAAAGGAAGATGAATGGAGTTTTTTTTTTTTCTCTTAAGTCTTTAAATATTCAGAAAAAAACATAGCTTCAAGTAAAATCTTACATGAGTCTAATTAAGTACTTTTACAGCAGGATGAAGCTATAATTAAAGTTTTACCTTATATGGCTTACCAACTTGCAGCTGCAAGCTGAATGTTTTAACATATCATCATATTGGCATTACTTTGACAAAATGTAGTAATCATTTCCTTTTGTGAACTAGAAGACATCGAGAACAAGCATATTTTAATTCATATGTTAGCCAATACAGACATAATTATTAGAGGTTACAGGACTATATAGCATTGTAATTTTTTCTATTCCTCCTTTTTTAGGTATTATAATTGAACGCTTTGTTATTTTGAATAAATGTAACTTGACACACATGATCTAATATAAGGAGTTGAAACAGCAGGGGAGATGGAAGAAACGGCAAATTCCCAAGCTCTATGAGCACAGGAAAATGCAGTAGATGAACTGAGGTCTGAGAATGACCTGAGGAACCTTTAGACAGTTATTTACATCAATAGATTATGCTCTTGTAAGAAGCTAGATTCCAATCTTTCTTAGTCTCTGTTCAGAAATAGGATCATATCAATCATTTAAGATCTGATTATTTATTCCCAAGTTAACTATACTCTCAAATGACATAGTCCATTGTGAAGTTCTTAAACACACATACTTTAATCAAAAGCAAGACAAAGGAGCCAAAGGTTTTTCACAGCTCTGAAGGTGGTGGGTAGGAAGGACTGTGTGAACGATGGGTTAAAACTTTCAGTCTCTAGCACCTCCTAGTATAGTCACCCAGAACATGCTATATGGGGAAAGATTCCAATCTCATTGAGGGCTGCCACAGAATTTAGCTCTGTAATGCTCAAGAGTAGAGTACGCGATGTAGCTATTTATCAAAGAGGTCTAGGCTACTGCTCCAACATGATAAACAGAAAATCAGAACATTTATTTTGGACTTTCCTACTCTATGGGGTCTGCCAGAGAGAGGGAGTAATCTCTAGGGAGTAGGAGTTGAAGATGGGCTTGGGAGCTGGGGGTGGCTAGAATGGCTGATGATCACTTGGGGTTTGGCAATCAAAAAAGAATCTTTGCCTTCTTATTAAAGTCTAACCAAAGTTTCCTTCTTACTAAATTCTGATCAAAGATCTGGGTTTAGTTTTCCAACTGAGAGATTTACTCACTGACTTTTCAATGAGTGTCAGACATATTTGCTGTGGTCTGTAGTTGTGGTTTTCTGCAACACTGGTAAATTCTGTTGTATCTCAAAGCTGGAACATCTGAGCTTCCAGAGTCCTCCTCATCACCTACAGGCACAGTCATTAGTCCACCCGCCCCATAGTTCCAGCTAGGAGAGACCATAATGTGCACAGCTGACATTTATTTATTTATTTATTTTTTTGTCTTGCTCAGGGAAACATAATTGCGTGCTTTCTGCTATAGAGACCGAAAGTCTTCAACCATCTCTCTCAGCTGCTGTCTGCACTGACTCTATTTCTGGGAAGTGACTTGAGATCAACCAGTTTTGCTGGAGAGACTCCTGCTGAACAATAAACTTGGCTGACTTAACCTGTGTAAGGTAAGTGTTGGTCTTTCTCTACTCACTTTGAAAGAAGTGAAGACATGAAAACATATTTGTTGGATGGATTTTTAGTAAATAAGGTTACTTATAAAAAAAAGGGCCACAATACTTGAGGGCTCTTCCATGGCTCACAATACCTAGCATCTAATTCCTTTTGGAGTATACAGAGGGGGAAGTGAGCACCTGTATCAGGGACACTCAGGATCTCCCACCACCTTATCTAACTCCTACAGCTTTAAAATTCACATTAGATTTCAATAGTGATGTTTTCTATAGGCTGAAAGTCAACCAGTCTAAAGAAAATGAAGTGAAAAACCCAAGCCATTAAAAAGAAAAGGAAAGATCAGATCATTCAAAGTGCAATAGGCCTTGAAAATGTAGGCTAGAAACATTATAAAGATCTCTCTTTTCAACTGGGAACCTGGCCAACCAACCCCATGGGGAGATGGGTTCTGTGATTATGAGTGAAAGTTGCATTGTCTCTTCCTGTCTGCCCTCCTTCTGTTCTGTTCTCTAATTTTAGACATATGACAGTACTCCTTAACAAAAAGATCAGCAGCAAGCACTCAAGTCCTAAACCTCACAATTCCCACACCAAGAGAAAGGAGTGGAATTCCTTACCATCTTCTTGTAGGCTAGCAGCTTTTATATAATCACAAAAAATATTATCAGACTCCAGTTATATCACTACTAATTTCATTCTGATTATATTTTACTTTATATTTTCAAAGTATACTAAATTTACTATTAGATCCAAAAATGCTCTTTATAACTACCTAAAACCTATAGAAAACTGTTACACTAGAGCAGAAGTCAGCAAGCTTTTTGTGCAAAGGGTTGAACAGTTTTAAGCCACTCAGGCTACAGGCAAACAACTCTGGTATAGTAGGGTAAAAGCAGCAATATGTAAATGAAGAGGCATGGTTGTATTTCAGTAAAACTTTGTTTCCAAAATATAGGTTGGATTTGGCTTAGGGCCTGTAGTTTTGGACCTTGTTCTAGGATGATAACTAATAATTTATTGCAACCTATTTATTCAGCATATGTTGATCTACCTTCAAAAATAACCATGTGCAAAATAGAATTTTGCTCATGATCTAAATAACCCAAAATTTGGAATACCTAAGAATAGGGTATTATACCCTACAAAAAATCCAATCAATGGCCTTATTTCCCTCTTTTTAGAGATAATGTAAAATTCTAACTTGATGCCATTTTAGTCAGCCACATTCAACTCTTAAAGGTTAAGGTCAAGCAGGAGGAGTTCTGCACTTAGCTGTAGTATAGCCTGGGGAAAATAGCACTGGATGACCTTATGTCTTTTCCCAGGGAGAGAATCAGTTCTTTGCTCAGCAAATATTTACTGACTTTTTCCCATGTGTTGAATAACATTCCTAATATTTAATGTATATTATGTTACTTTATTCCCATCCACAGTGCTAAACGGGAGGAACTACTACTCTACTTTACGAAAACAAACATGGCAGCTTAGGAGGCTTATGAGCTGTGCAAGAACATAAGGATGGAATTGCCAGTTCTGTTGGCATTATTGTTCTGAAAATAAGGTGATCACTTTCTGAACAGCAACTTGTAGTAGGCTGGAGTCCCTATGGATAGAAAAGACCATGTTCCATGCAAGCAGGCTGCAGGCATTCTCTATGATGCAGGGCTGTGTATGTGACAAAGACCTATTGAACCTTTACATCTCCCAAATGAGATCTCTACTATGGAGCTGCATGGAGTTCAGTTTCTTTTCTTTGCCCATCATTAGACTGATTCCTGAAAATATGGTTATGACTGTGTAAGTCTTTGTTTAGTTCTTTCCTTGCTTGTCCAGGCATCATGCCAAGTTAAGTCCATCAAACTCCCAGAGCTTTCCTGGCATCTGATCATTGTTACAAAGAAGGGATTATTGGCATACATTTTGGATCATTTTAGTCTCTGGGCTTAAGGTATAAGGATTCTCTCTTGGGACCTACCTTAACCTTTGCTGTATTTGTTAGTCTTTCTCCAGAGAGAGAGCTTTGTAATTGGAGGTAGATACTTTTCTCATCAGAGAAAGTTTGCATTCTTAGATTCTTCTTGTTGATTTTGGATTATTTTCAAGAGTAGAGGGGATAAATACTTTTTTTATCCTAACATTTTAAAACCAGAATTCTAACAGATGCAGCTATGAGCTTTTTGCCTATCAAAATTCAATTAATTCAGTAACTATCATTTTCAAAACACATTTCAGGATGGATTAACTGTCCACTTAACACACAGTGTATATTCCAAGTGAATGAGTGAATTCTCTCTAGAACTTTAGCTTGCTCTGTTTTTTTTTTTAAAGGAACCAGTAAAATATTTAAAAATATAGTCAGCTCCTCATATCCATAGGTTCTGCATCCAGAGATACAAATAATTGTAAATTGATTACATATTATTGTAGTTAGGCTTATGATGGTTGTGACTATACTGAACATATATAGACTTTTTCCCTTGTCATTATTAACTAAACAGTACAGCAGAACAACTATTACTCAGTTTTTACATTGAATTAGTTATTATAAGTAATGCAAACAAGATTTAAAGAACATGGGGAAATGCACCGGTTATATGAAAGTACTATGCTGTTTAAAACGGATAATCTCAACTTTTGGCATCTGAGGGGTCCTGAAACCAACCAAGGAATGACTCCAATCATTTGGCAATTAAGCAGTTAAGTTTAGCAATGTATCTCCCCCCCCTTTCCTTTCCTTCTTCCCTCCTTTCCCTTCTACTCTTTTTACAATATATATGACTGTAATTCTTACATCCTAAGTCTTCCCTTTGGGTCTGCTTTGTTTCATGTTGGAGTACATCATTTTGTAGTTCCTTCAGCAAGGATGGGGAGATGGAAAATCTTTACTTGCTTGAAAAGAGCTATTTTTTCCTTTTTTATATCATAGTCTAACAGGTATAGAAATTCTAGATTGACAATTATTTCGGAAACCTTGAAGATATTAATCTATTGACTGCTGATATCTCCTTTTGCTGGTGACAAGCTATTTATCTGTTCTTCCATTGTAGGAAACTGTCTTTTATTTTTAGTATCTTTTAAGATTGTTTCTTTATTCTCAAGTTTTGCTGCTTCATTAATGTTTCTGTCTAGTTACACTAAGTGTAGCAACTGGTGGTATTCTTAAATGTTAGACTTCAATTCTGGAAAAGTGTTAGCCATTATCTTTTGGAATATTGCTTTTTGATTGTTCTTACACCTTCTTTTTCAGAAACTCCTAAGAGATGCATGGTAGAGCCTTTCATTCTGTCTTCTGTGTACAATTGCTCCTTTATAGTCTCTATCTCTTATATTATGGGTGAATTTCTCATTGATTCATTAACTCTTTCTTGACTATGTCTAGCCTAGAGTTTATTCTACCAGTTGAGTGTATTCCACACACTATATTTTTTGATTTCCAGGATCTTTTTTTCCTCTCTGCTAATTCATCTTTTCATGTTTTAGTTTTGAAACACCTTGTTCTATTTTCCTAATTCCTTCCTTTACCTTTTCAGGACAATGAATATAAATACTGTTTTCAAATTACTGTTACTTTTATTTTGATTGTGAAGAACATATCTCCAAACTGCTTTTGTTTTTTAATATGCTATAGAATTTTGGTATGTATATTCTTTCTAAGTGAGAACATTTCTTCCACTTTTTCTTCACCCCCTTGACTTTCCTTATATGCAATTTTATTGTTTCTTAAGGACTTTTAAGCTCCTATCAAAACTTAAAGTAATGGTCTCAGTCACCTGTTCTGTGTACTATTCTGAGTATCACAGGTAAGTCCTAAGTTAGTTGGCAGCTGGTTCCAGGGCTTGAGTGGGTGACTGTTTCTGTAGTCTTCTTTCTCTACAGGAAATCAGATTTTTGTATGTCACTAATCTAGAGGGTAATTGGTCACAGTGTATTTATAGACTCCTTGCTTGGGCAGAGAAGTCTTGGGTCTAAGGAGTGAATGTAGCTCTGATTTCTGCTTTGCATGACAGACTTATAGATACTATCATAGCACAGAATACAAACTACTCCTTTCTAGACCTAGAGCGTAGCAGGAAAGCAGCTTCATTCTTGCTCAGCACTTTGTGATTCTGTTAGGTTTCTGATTTATGCACCTACTTGCATATTTCTTCCTGAAAATGACTATTTCTTTTTAAATTTCCTCTATTATGTATATGGTTATGCTGAAGAAGCCTCCAAATGTGCATTCACAATGTTAATCTGTTCTATGAATCAAGTTTCAAAACATTCATTCTTATCAATACAGCAGTCCAAATATTCTACAATGTAATAATACTTATTTTTCATTTTGTTTTCACTAGCAAACAAAAGACAAGCTGATTATGTCTTACTGACAGATTCTCTTTTTATCTAAGCCTGACTAGTTGAAAGTAGATGGCCCCAAATGATAAGTTTAAACTCATGTTTTTAACAGGGAAATAAAAAGGTTGGGAAGCAGCAGTAACTCAGTGGCCCTGTCATTATTATCTATATTGAAGATTAAAACTCTTGTAGTGTTCAATGTCATTTTAATCAGAGACAATCCAGCTATTGTTGATGTATTTACTCAGTTTTTAAGGAATGCTATTAGGAAGTGTTATAAGCTCCCAAAGAAGGGAGTCATAATTTGGGATTACTTTCTTAATCATCATTGAAGAAAGTTTTATCAGATTCTTTCTTTATTTCTCAAATAAAGATATATACATATTCTATTTATGTGTTCTATTTTAAAGGTTTCTTTACCTAAGATGCCATCTAATTGCCATACATGCTGCTGGTCTGTAAGTGTTTATTACGTATAAGAGTTGAATATAAATGTTTCATGTGCTTTTTATCACATATGTAGTCCTGAAAATTTATGTTCTATATTAAATTCCATTTTACTTTTGAAGTACAATATAATTCCAAAGATGTGTTCTTAGAGAAAAAGGAAATATGATCTTAAGCACAATAAGAATGGACATTATTAAAAGAATAAACTTAGTGGAAAATGACCTAATAGTAATAAAGCAATGAATGCTATAATTTAACCATCATAATGAAAATGCAGCATTGCCTAATGTTAAGACTATATGAAATGCCAATAAAATGGTCAGTGAAATAGAATGTAATTTTGTTGGAGGGCGACTTGGCATTTTTAGACAAAACATGAATTTTTTCCCTACTTTTCTTGATCTACTAAGGAAGACAGAAAAACAGCTTTTAGAGATAAACTTAGGTTCATATCTTAATTTCCCTTAATTATATATTTGACTCTGAGCAAGTTAAGTAACCTGTATGAGATCTAGTTTCTTTATCTATAATGGAGATAATAATAATTACTTTTAGAGTTAATGTGAAAAAAAAATTGCCTGGCATACAATGGAATTCAAAATGGGGACTTATTAGTGTTAGATTAGGATCACTAGCTGGCTTTTTCACCCCTGCAGAATAAAAAAATGTCAATTCAAGCACATGGGATCAATCTCTATTGCATCTGATATAAGAGATACTCTTAATGCTAAGTCTCTATCTTCATTCTCTCCCCTGAATATGAATAGAATTCAGATTTCATATTAATTTCATTCATGAAGAAGGAACCATAGGAACAACAGGAAGGCAACATGAGAAAAAATACTCATTGTAATAGCTACCACTATATTTTACAGTCCTTTCTATGCACCAGGGTAAATGTTTCATACATGATCTAAATTAATCCTCACAGCAGCCCTATGGGTAAGCATCAGTATTCTGTTGAAGACGTGGAAGCCAAACTATCAGTTTAAGTAACTTGTCCACAGATGGTAAGTGACAGATCAGAAATTCAAGCCCATATCTGAGTATTCAAAATCATTTTCTTTTTAAGGTTGAATCACGTTGAATCACTTCTAAGTGTACGTTGAATTAAAGAGGTCAATCTAAACAGCTAATATGAACCTGTCGTGATGGGTTTGAATTTAATAAATTTGATGTTGACATTTTATATCAGAGTTGAAAAGGGAATTGTAGTCTTTCAAGAGGAACAGCACCAAAGTTATTTATTAGTAGGGCATTATGATACTTTTCTGCAGAGGCAGGAAGGGAAAGAACAGAAAAGGATGCTTTTAAGCTAAATCTTTATCATGAGAAGCTTTAGATAGTAACTACTCTAAGACTTCCTAGAAATTTGTAAAGAATCTATGTATATATTACACAATGGAATACTATCCAGCAATCAAAAAAGATAAGCTCAGGCCATTTGCAGCAACATGGATGGAGCTGGAAGTGATTATGCATAGTGAAATAAGCCAGAAGGAGAAAGTGAATGGTTTCACATATAGAAGGAGTACAGGGGGAAACCAAAGAAGGGACCAGGGATAAAGAAAAATAAATAAAACTAGCAGGAAAATTATATATTAGAGAGATTCAGCAGGGGAGGAGGAGGGACAGGAATTAAAATGGGGGTGGGGAAGAGCACAAGAGACTATGGTGATGGTTCACAGGTGACTTGGTGGTTGGAATTTTCTGGGGACTACACCTGACAGGAGAAATAAAAAAAAATTATACAAAATGAACAATGGTATATAATATAAATACATATATACATAAAAGATTCCATATGTGAGGTCATATAGGAAAAAAAAAATCATGTATATATTAAGAAATAACAAATCCTTTAAAGGAAAGGACCAAAGTATAACTATCCTACCTGATAAAAGTGAAGAAGTTCTTGATAATTAGCAGCACACAGCAAGCCCATTCAACTATTTAAATATAATTGTTCTTCATAAAAGTTCTTCTAAGTTTAAATGCTTTAGATTATAATAGATTAAGAGAAGTAAGATGGTCTATGGGGAGTACTTAAAAGTATTTCCTATGAAAGGACAAAAAGTAAATGGAGAACAAATTTTAGATTAGTATATGTTATAGCATTCAGAATTGTCTAGAAAAAAGGTGTGGTAGGCAGAATAAGGCATCTGAAAGGTGTCAGGTTCTAGAACCTGGGAATGTATCCTTATATGGTAAAGGGATTTTGCAAATGTGATTAAGTTATACATCTTTTTATGGGATGAAGATCCTGAGTTTATCTGTGTGGATGCCATATAACCAAAAGGGCCCTTTGAGTAGGGACTCTGAGGATGGAGACAGGGTCACAAATCACGAAGCACAAGCAGATTCTCAAGATGGAAAAGGCCCGGAAACAAATTCTTCCCTATACTTTCTAGAAAAACATGGCCCATTGTCCATCTAGGCTTCTGACTTCAGCAATAAGAAGGTAATATCCTTTGTGGTACTTTGTTATGGCACCAAGAGAAAATGAATACAAATGGGAAACTTTACTGTAGCAGAAAAATTATTAAAACACACATTTACTTGAGAGGAAACTGCTTGTATATGATATAGGTATTAAAACAGTTTTATAATTTATTTTTTATTGAAGTTTTAAGGTCAAAAGCTTACAAGTATACAAGAATAGTATACTGATAGCATAAAAATGCTCTAATAATTGCAAACATATTTTCCTTCTCTTTATCTGGTGTCCTCCAAATCTAACATTCTTAGAAAACAACCATTAGGACACACATTGGGCTTTTACCACAGTTGTGTGAATCAATTCTGACCTTGTGAAAAACATCTTTTTTTCCCCCCATACATCTCAACCTTTTATAATGGGAGCTAGGAAGAAGATCAATAAAATCAACCAACTGTGAAAATAAGGTTCATAGGGTAGAGTGAAATGCTGAAAGAGGGAATAAAATATAACAGTATAAATAATCACAAGGATATTAGATCTTGTGCAATATTTGTATGTGAGTCATGGGATGCTCCTGACTTTATCCATCTTATTCTGTCCTATTTAATTCTCCATGTGTAAGAGGCATAAAGCCAGCCCTGACCAGAATGTTCCCAATCAGGTTCAAGGAGGGAGCGATTGATTGCACTTGAAAACTCTTTTCTACTCATATATTTGATATTATGAGTAATTATGGCAACTATATTTAGATTTTCTTAAACTATAAATAAATCTCTGCTTGGAAAAATTAGAAAATCAAAACAGTATTTCTTATTATCCTCTGAGGACAAACCACTGCTACAAATAAGAGAACAACAAAGAGTTTCTTTCTCAGCAAAAAGCAAGCAAACACACACCTAGAAACATATTTGCCACCTCACAATTTCATCTCTCAAAAGCTGAACATAAATATGTTTTCATTTAATAAAGATGTGTCCTCTTTTCCCTCAAACATGTGGAAGATGATGTAATCATTTTCTCGCTTCCCTGACACTGATGCAATGCAATTGAAATGCTTATGCCTAATGTGTCCTCTCACAGATAGAAGACTTCAGAACAGATATTCTTCTGCTTTCACAGGAATGACCCACTGATGATTCCTAGAGCCCAGCACAGCTCGTGTTGGGGTGCCACACTCATGGCCAGCTAGAGCAGAGGTCAACCCAGCCCAAACAGACACAAACCACAGTGAAGTCTGGGTTATGTCCCACACTTGTGCACTTGAGGAGAGAGGGAGCAGGGGGGCAGGTGAACTCAAGCTTCTATGTGGGCTACTGGGTGTGTCAAGGGGCCCTTGATAGGCCAGTCACTTCCATTACCAAGAAAACTATAGGATGGGTCAGCAAAGAGGGTAGGATTTAAAGGGGCAGCTTCCTACAAGACTTTATTCTTCTAGTTCTTGAGACTCTAGTAAGAGTAGGGCCTTACTGTTCCATAAATGGAAGACTGCTTTTTGTTGGTTGCTCTCCAGTCTACAGAAATCTTCTTTTTTCTGGGTCATAAAGTAACCCCTTAAAAGGAAGTCTAAGACACTCAGACCCATACTTGAACTTTCTTCAAAATTAACTAGGAATCCATTGTACAGTTGTACAGTGTAGAGTTACAGAAATGCTTTTAGTTCCTGCTGTTTCTGTGTGCAGCAAAGCAGGAGCTTTTACCTGTCAGTGGATGATGGAGTTTCTCTTGGCCTATGTGAATGAAGCAAAATAAGGACAATGTAGTAAGTTGTTCAAAAGGTAGCTGTTTCCAGAGTAAGGGGAATCTTTTATTCTCAGAAAGTGTGTCCTTTTTATTGTTTAGTGTTAAAGTTTACCTTCATTTAATTTATGGTGCTGCTTGATATGAAGAATTTTTACATATCCTTTATAGAAAACTGGTTGATAAACTTAAATTCTTTTAAAATTTGTACTTGTCTATAAATCTAAAAGACTGGCCATCATGCAATATGCCTTTAAGGTGTTTTAGAAATGCCACTTCATGTCTCACAAGTACTGAACAATCTTACCTCTGATTCACATATTTCCTTTTTTGGCAGTAGAAAGAGAATTGAACTCAAAGAAATCTTCTAGGTTGAAGAAACATTGGTGGAAAAAGAACATTTCTATTCTGTTATAAAGTTCAGAAATCATGGTTTAAGTTTTTTCTTTCCTATAAGAAGATCTGAATTATGTGCTCTGGTCTCTGACACAGTGTCACTCAATATATTTTCAACATCATTGTTTTGGTAAGTCAGCAGTAACATATGCACTCTATAAATGTCAAACACAAAATACAACAGATACAGCATTCTATAAGCATGGTTAACAATTCAGCATTCCAGAAATTTGAAATGTCTATGATATAGCTCAGCTAATTCCCACCTAGAACAAAGAAATAACTATATTTTTGTAATTTTTATGGCCAACATGGATTAGCAAAGCTCAATAGTAGTTCTTGTTCTTTCATAAGAAAGGGCTTTTGATAAATATCCTGGAAGAAATCATGTATTATCAATAGGTATGTTGTAATTTCCATGTTTTAAAACACACACACACACACACAGGTTATATATATGTATATGTGTGTATATATACATATACACATGTATGTATATATACATGTATGTATATATATAAAATCTTCAAGCATGTTGCAAAAATCCCATATGATTGAATATGTTTTAATTCACTTCTACATACCATTCTCTCAAGTTATAGGTTTCTCTCAATGATACATAAAAGTCCAAAGAGGCTGAATGTTAAGTGGCTTAGAGAAAGTTACAGAGCTAATGAGTGAAGTCATTCAAGTCAGGGACAAGGAGTCTCATTTGTACTCTTGCATCATCCTGAACTGTATAGTTATGTCTTCTGGTTGACTCTGAAAGAGACAACCAGTTTCTCTTCTATTGCAGACTATTCAATCATAGACCAGACAGACTATGTCCATGGTCTTGTCAGGGTGCCTCAGAAGTATCCTTAGAGAATCTTTGTTTGGCTCAAGATTCTGACGGAAAGATATGATTTCAAGTTCTCCATGCACAATGTCACTCCTGCTCTGGAAGACTAACCATAGTCACCAGCTGTTTCACAGCATGTAGTTTACAACCAATGAGCAATGAAAAAGAGAAAATTGCATCTGTGACCCAATCTTTAGTTACCAAGTCATTTATATCATGCACAGACTTGGATGGGATCTGAGGAAGTAATCCTAAACTACTTCAGTAGTTTTGTTTAAAACAAAAGCAACTACTTTTGGAATGACTGACTGAAGCAATATAGGAAAGCACATAAAAGAACCAACATAATGACCTGCAGTATCATCTAAATTCAAACAATAAATGTACGTAAAAGATTGAGACGCACAAACAACTCATAGCTTCTACTAGTTCTCCTAACTGGATACAGCCAACATTAGATGGCTAGTGATTCATGTAGCACTGAATTGTAGGGTTCCAATAAACAAACAAAAGAAAAAGTCCTCAAACTGGGATTTTCCAATGGCATACTTTAAATATTTGTACTATTATTTTATTGATTCACTTTTTGGGTTTCTACTCTAAATTTCTTTCCCCCAAAAGTTTCTACAAAGCAAATTTGAAATGAAATACAATGTCTAGGAAAGATGGCACTGGCTGCAATAAAGAAGTTGGAGTGATGGAAGTGCAGAGGGTCATTCCATGAAACATGGACATGTAGACTTAGTCATTTAAATTTGATCTTCACAAATATCTTGTAAAAGTGGTGTTATCTTTCATTCTGCTTAGCCAATTCAATATAGGGAAGCAATTTGTGCTTCTTAAGGGAACCTGAAAGTCAGAACTCCTTGAACAGCTGGGGAATAAGTGACAGGCTTGGCTGAAGCACTGATTTTGTCCCTTATTAGCTGTGGGATCTTGGGCAAGTTCCTCACAAATCATTTTCCTTGTTTGCACCATAGTGGAGAATAACTGAAGTGTATTATTTTGTTTTTCCTCAAGAGTAACAAATACAGTCACTAGAGGAACTCTGACATGAATTCTTGATTTAGAAATTGGCCAGAAGCACATCACTGTTGTCTCACCACGGTGCCAGCAAAGCAGCCTGGCCTGCTTTGCTCTAAATCTACATGTTGGCATTAAGAAGCAGCAAAATATTTTAATACAATTCACCCTGTATATGAATTATAACCTCTAGTAGATGTGTGTGAACATCCCCAAAGTATACTGAAATTTGACTAACAGGGGCAAAATCACACATGAATTTATTCTTAAGATAAGCAATTCTTTGTAATATATCCCTGGTCAGGGCACAGTTCAGAACCCACAAAGCCATTATTCATTGACAGGAAACATGAAAAGAGAAAGAAGAATATAAAGATTATGGGCAAATGTCATCAATTCTCTTACAGCACTACTGTAAGAGTGGGATAACCAGTGACCATATAACTTTTATTTTTTAAAATTAAGAATGCTATGAGGATGCACAGGTAGTGCACTTTTTATGCTTTGTTAGTTCTCTTGAACATGCCTGTGCCTAGAGCGCTCATAAGGTGAAACATTTGCACACCTCACCCAGGAATGACGCTGCATTGTTTGGAAGAAAAACACAGCACAAAGCCACAATTTGAATCCTGCCATCCTATTCAACCTCAGGGGCATCCAGAGTAAAGCCATCCAGTTTTCCTCTAGCATGCCGATTAGCAGAGGCAGATGCGGGTCGCAGGAAGGCATCAGAAAGCTCCGTGCCCCTGGAATTCTAATAGCTCTCAGAAGCCTGTTTTCTACCCTTCTCAGAAGGGCTGTGTTCGAATGGACAGTACTTAAGAAATTCTCTTTGATGATGATGAAGAAAAGATACAGGACTTCAAAATAGCTTGCTTTGAGGAAAACCAAACATTTCAGAATCAGAATGTAACTAGCACTGAAGTGTAACTGTCTAGACTGCCAGAGTGAGGGTAAGCTCATTTCATCCTGCCTCTATCCTCCTGACACTGCTAACCAACAGTAAACTGCAGCTCACCCATTACCTTGGTGGTATCACATGGTCTTGGTCTTCTGACATCTGTGAGTACCCCAGAAAGGTAAGCTGAGTTGGGAAAGGTATCTGCTGCACTGTATTTGCATGAACTCAGGAACTCAGTGCCTGCCAAATAGTACTCAGTAAATGTTTGTGGAACGAGATGCATATAATGGAGCCTCCAACAATCTGGTGGGGCCACCGACATAGAAAACTGGTGCGGAGGGGGTAGCTGATTAAGTCACCAAGGATATTTGGGCTTAGAACACTGCAAAAATGCTAGAACACGTGTCCGTTTATACAAAACCTTGTTTAAAAATCTTTTCCCACCTCCCCTGGAAATAATTTATGACGCACATTGAGAAAGAAAACAGGCTTACAAAGAATCTACTTTGTGATTTTAACCCAGAAGTTGCCCAACCCAGCAGTTTTCCAGAGCTCACAATAAGAGGCATAGGATAAGAGGTCACAGTCATCACTACAAAAGGTCAGGGTAAACAGAACAGCAATGGGGAGCCATGAAGGATTTGCTCGAATCTTACTAAGAAGAATGAAAGAGCAAGATAACAAAGTTCCTCTGGGAATCTTGACCTAATATGACAGGCCCATTATCTAAACTGATACTGCTATTTGGTGCAGACACATTTCTTTGAAATGAATTAGTTGAAAAATTTCTCTCCTGGAGTCTAAAGTTCTACATGTGTGATTAATGCCTTCAAGGCAGCTTGGAGGTACAAATGTGTTATCACACATAGAACAGTATAATATCACTGCTGCTATAATAGGCAGAGGAAAAAGACTCCATCTCAGAGGGAGGTGACAATCTATGTTACATGAGCCTGACAATCCACTTTCAGGGTTCAGGGCCTCTGTTGTTCATGATGCCACATCACACCTCAGCAGTCAGACGCCCACGTCTCTGCCTTAGGCATCTGTAGGTTGGTCGTTTAGGGGACCAACCACTAAGTGAATGGCTTTGTATTTTTCTTTCTGATGAATGAAAAGGGAGGTAGAGCTGAGGTTAGGAAGGATCTAGACTACTTGGAGATCTTGACATACTCATGGATTCTCCAAACATGCAACTACAAAGATACTGACAAACACCTGAGTTAGAGCTTCCCCTTTCATAAATGCCTCGAGCATCGTGTCCCCTTTCTGTGATGACAGTACTCTCTGAAGACATGCAAAGGTCTCCTGGACCCTGTGCCTCGGAGGGAACAATCCTCCCCCACTCCGCCCGCTGGGGATAAGGACATATCAGCTTAGGGGAGAGACTTTCAAGTAGCCCAAGGAATCCATTCTTGTGTAACATCCTTAAGGAAGAAGAACATGACCCTATGGGATAATTCTGAGTCCATAAATACATGAGAACAACTGCATGGAGTTGTAGATACTTAGGAGACAATCTTATTTGAGCTGCTTTTAAAGAAACTGGGGTTCAAGGGGAGTCAGGTCAATGTGCTTCTAGGCTTTTGATCTTTTAAAATCATTCAGTCACTGTGCTGCAGCTTTTGCAGAGATAGGGTCTGGCCAGATGCAGAGCACCTGAGAGGGTCTGTGAGTGCCATCATCTTCCCAGTTCACTACAATAGCCTCATTTTTATCTGTTAAGTATATGAAAGTTCTGATAAATAAAAAACCAAAAAGCCAGATGACTCTAAAGGTCACTGTGACAATCTTCTTAGGACCAAAGGAAAAAAATAATTTTAGTTATTACCCTAATTATATTCCTGTTATAAAAAGAGGGGGAAAAAGTTATTACCCACCATCTCTTGCCCACCAGCTTTTTAAAATATCTTGTAATGTGCTGGCTAAGTTATTTCAGAAAACTCTTGCCCACCTCCACGGGGCACCATTCATAACAAGGATGAGGTCAATGGTGCTCTCACAGGGGCTCCTCAGTGGCCCTGAGGAAGATGCTTTTAGAGCTGACTGGGCTCCTATTTGGATCTCATCTGTCACTTACCAGCTACCAGACCCATTAGCAAACTAGCTAATGATCTCTCTGATCTTGCTTCCTTCTCTGTAAAATGGACATAATGAATTGCATTTCCAAAGACTTCTACAAAAGCTAAATAAGATAGCAAAAGTAAGGAACCTGGCATGGGGCAGCAGCCCTACAGGAGTGCTTTTGTCTTCTAATCACAAAAAATAACACCTCTCACAAGAAAATAAGCATATTTAGGGTTTGTGGCCCAAGTCCTAGATCAACAGTATGAAACTGGGAATAGCTCTCATCTGCTGTTCTCATCTGCTGAACATGGGTGGGCACCCCTGAATTAAAGGGGTCAGAATGTAGTAAACTGAGAACTATACTATTTTTTAAAAAAGATTTATTTATTTATGCACACAGAACTGGAATACAGGCCAGAGGTGCAGGGGCAGTGAGAGGATTCACCAGAGACAGAGTGGGGAGCAGAACAGGCCGACTGATGAAGCACACTGCTGAGGGGAGCAGCGGGCCGGTCAGGAGAGGTCTACCGCGCCCTGTGGGTCACCTCTGGGGCAGGGATCGAACTCATGCTGAAGTGGCTTTAGCTTCTTAGTGCCGTGCTTTAACCTGCGGCACCACCAGGGAGGGCCCGAACTATACAATTTTTATCTTGAAGTTGTGATAACTGGCAGAAAGGGAGACTAATCAGCATGCTAATTAACTGGGATGTGTTGGTACAACTGTGATCAAGGATAAGCAACTGTTTCAAGAAGACAGGACACATATGCTGCAACAAATTACTCTGTGCTTAATTCACACTGTTTGCCTTCTTTAGGACCAGTCAATATTCAACCTAAATCTTTTCTGTGATTCTTAAATTAAGAAGGGATTAACCTACACAATACGGCTATAATTTAGGATTATACTTTCTCCAAACGAAGGAACTGAAAGGGATTTCAGAGATCATCCAGTCTAAGCTCCCCAGGTTACACCTGGGAACACTGAGATCTAAAGAAGATGAGAGACACACCATCAGCACCAATGGCACAGCTCACTCTGGCACTCAGTTATATTAACTTATTCTCTTTCCATTACAAGGAATCAACCTTTTGCTTTATACACTACAACTGCCAATAGCCTGATATGGGTGATATGGATTTTCTCTGGAGTTCTGCATGATTTGGGGACTGTGAGCACTGGAGGGCATGGGCAGGCATGGGGTCAATGACTGCCATGTACTTGGGTGGGATTGTATGGGAAGGTCTAAGAATAATCAAGAAGGTAAATGAACAGCATGTTGGAAAGACTGTTAGGGAGCACCCAGTCTAGGATTTGGTAGTGGCCAGGAGGCAAAGGACCCTGTTTGGAGAGAAGAAATGAGAGCTTCAGAGGCTACGACAGGAGGGCCTGCCCAGTGCAGGAATGCTCACTGGTACTGTGGTATTTGTCATGCAATGTCATGCAAGTCAAGGCAAAATGTCATTTGACATTGGGGGGAAGAAGAGAAGTGTCACAAGCTCTCCCAACCTTAGCAGGAAGCAGGTGGCTGGTTCCCTGGCCAGGGCGGGAGTGTGAGTCGGGGACCCCCTTATCTCCCAAAGCCACTGCTGCTGAGACCAGCCACTCTGCACTCAGCCTGGCACATGGTGAAGGGGAAGCTGGAGGGAAAGTCCTCTCCAAGGGCACAGAGATTTTAAATTCATAACATCACATGATTTGTAAAGGTGGGGGAGGGGTCTATGCTTAAGTGCTATCTATCCAAGCAACTGCCGAAACCAAGACTGATGAGGAAATGTTTCATAGCAGGATCTTAAGATCAAAACACAAATGGGTCCTCAACTAGCAGAAAAAGCCCATGTAAGGAAGGCTAAGAGGGAACTGGGATTTCCTGGCCACCAGCCCAGTCACTGAAAACATGGCCTGTGAGGGCCTCAGCCTGGTGCGTCCTGACCTTTTGCCAACTCTGTGGAGGCTGGACTTTCAAAGCAAAGTGCACTCCAACAGTTTGGCAGCACAGACAAGATGGAAAGCTATATGTCATTGTATTTTCTAAACAGTAAGAGGTTAGCATTTGATATCCCCGTTCCTTTCATCTCTATCACTCTCGTGCATAGGATGTGGCCACTTTGAAGAAGATATGCACCATTCATCACCTCTCCTGTTTTGCTAGGATTAGAGAGACTGTAATAAAAGTGTGTGCATCAACACTCCAGGAGGACCTCACAGTTCTACGGTGTCAGCACCTTCCTATTTAAGAGAAGTGTTGACACCTTGGGGGCTCACCAGGGGGTCCTTCAGGTCCTCCACACGACATCCAGCAGACCCATGGCAAATGATAGAGAAAACATTACGTGCTAGGACAGAATAATAGTCTTTTCTGTGTTCATCTAAAATTTATTATATTCAGTCCAAGGCAAAGATGCAGTAATGTCTCTAATGTGACCTTCATGTGACATTTGATTAAGACACAGTCGGTACCTTTAAAAAAATTTCTTTCAAAATTAGAATAGGTCAGTAGAAAGACCAATGATAGAAACGTTCTTCTTCAACTGACATAGTAATTAGTGAGGGTTTTATATTTTAAGCACAGCTTCATCTCTCTAAAAAGAAGTGCCACCTCAAAACAATGTATTAAGCATCCACTAAATTTTTCTCGTTCATTTGGCAAGGTTGGTGTTGCCTCTGATGGCTGGCTTACAGCATGCATCCCAGTTCTTCTTGGTGTGCCATTCAAAGAGTAAATGTGGAAGGAGTTAGACTATTTAAAAGTGAGGAGCTACATCTGTAAGCATTTTTATACTAATATTTGTAAAATACCTTGAGAAAGAGTGCCTGGGAAACAGAGCTCTGCATGACATGGCAGAAATGGGAGGAGACAAACATAACTGGAAGGGACAGGTTTGTCCTGAGAGCACAGGTAACCTCAGCAAAGTGGTAACTTTGTTTTGGAGTGAAAATGTGGCACATGTCTGGATTCAGCATGCAGTGAGTTGCCTAGAATTGTCTACCTCCTGAGCATCTTGATATTTTTTTAAAGATTTATTTTATTTATTTATGCATAAAAGAACTGGGGTACAGGCCAAAAGTGCAGGGGGTGAGAGGATTCACTAGACAGAGTGGGAAGCAGAACAGGCAGATCTACTGAAAAACACTGCTGAGGGGAGCAGCAGGCGGGACAGGAGAGGTCTGCCACGCCATGTGGGTCAGCTCCGGGGCCTGGGACTGAATTCATGCCGCACTGGCTGCTATAGCTTGATAGTGTTGCGACTTTAACCCTTGTGCCACCAAGGAGACTTACATCTTGATTTTTAAAGACTTTTTATGTAAAGAGCAGTCTGAGGAAGCAAATGACAAGAGTCACACAGGTGCCTACTCACCTCCCATGATCTTAGATTGGCAGTTGATAAACTCCGGCTTCCTGTCAGTGAGGTACCGCTGGCAGGTGTGGTGCAGAATCTGGAAAAAGGTGCACTTTTCTGAGGCTGTGCTGGCCACCCACTGGTCAAAAGCATTTTCAAACAACAGATCAAATTCTGCAGAATCCTGGAAAAGACAGAGAAATAACCATTGCTTAGTCTATAAACACTGTTGCTTGCTTCCAGCTGCCCTATCGGAGAACTCACAGAGACTGAAACACCTTTTAGAGTTTTGTTCCTAAATTTAAGGCTCATCGTTATAGTAACCAAGTGTACAGAGAGCACACTTTTCTGGCTTCAAGAAAACTCCAAGTATTGAATTATATGTACATGTCCTGAGAAGCTACTATCACAGAAGGCCCTAACTACCTATTAACTGATGTGCCAATTCAGACTACACTTTACCTTCTCAGTTACTTGGAAAAGGATTCTTATAGGATCTTGACATTGAGCCCTTCTAATTTCCTCCCTTTGTTATAAGCACAAATTTACAATTTACGTTTCCTTCTTCCCTATTATTGATGTATATGGTGAGTGTGTGTGAATGTCCTTTGAGTAGATAATTCTACCTAATAAAAATGTCTCTCATTAAGTCCAATAGGATCCTGATAAATAATTTGTAAGGTATCATTCATTAGCTTGCTTTTTGGCAAATAAAAGCCATCATTGGGTGAGTTAGGAGTTAAATGACACTTTGACGAACATGGCTTTTCCATAGTGATAACTATGCCGTGACTATCTAAATGCTGTCTTTGTACTTTCTGATAAACACACGGCTGGCGGTGGCCTTTGTCTAGTCAGTCTGCATTCCCTTCGGCTCCTCCATCAAACATAATGAAAAGATTTATCATTTCCCATAAGAAAATGACAGGAATCAGAAAAGTCATGGTCACATAACTGAAATAGAAAAATAGCCTGGTTAAAAATGACGCAGACAACTGCCACCCTGTCAAGGTCAAGTGCAAGCTGTGTGTGAGGAAAACACCCTCTCTCTGCACCGGACACTTTTCTCACCCGATTAGGATCTATGCCGTTGACCTGGCGAAGCTGCTCAAGCATCCACTGTGATCTCCGTACGAATGACGTGGAGCCTTCAAATTGTTTGACCTTGGTGATGGATGCCTGTGTGGGCTTCTTGTTCGTCACTGCCAAGAAAAGACCACTCAGATTAGTGGTGTGCAGGCTGTGCTGTTCCCTCAGTTAGTGGTGCTTCTATTTGATAGCTACAATTACACATGCACAAGTAAGAGGGAGAACCAGAGAAAGCAAAGTAGGAAACAGTAGAGAGAGATATAAATGTGTATGTGTGTATTTACATAAATCTATCATCCGTATATCTGTCTGTATATGATCATGAGCATGAATGTGTGTCTTTGGTGAAAGTGAATTTTAAAAAGAAGTTGTTATAACCACCAGTATCAAGCAGTTAGAATATAATTGCAACTGCAAAGTTTGCTTTGTTTATGTCTTCATCCATTCAACCCAGACACAACTTACTGGAGTAACATCAAGTCTTTAATGCAGGCTATAGCGCACAATTACGGAGTAGGGACAGGAGCACATGGACTGAGGGACAGGAGGTGGGGTTCAGTGAGAAAGGCTGAATTTTAAAGGAAGTGGAGGTTACTGGCTTCCTAGGGAATTAGAATACATATTTCTGACATAGTTTGCTATAAATATTTTGGAATTCAATTATAAGGAGTAATATTTCACACACACACAAAAGGAAATGAAGCTATTTAGCTCTCAAATTTGTTCATCTGGCATCTAGTTTGTGTCTGATTATGACAGGATCTGGCTTTCTGAGCCCTCCCCCCCATGTGAATTCTTGTGATCACCACACTGCAGGATCAAGATGACCCTCCCATTCTTAGTCAGTTACTCCTGCACCCCCATCACAGTAAGGATGGCCAGCACCATCTCCCAGACAGAGGTCAAGCCCAGCACCAACAGAGTGATTTGAATATTTCTATGTCTTCTTATTTTGTAACTTAGAGCCTCCATGGTGAGGCTGGGGGTGATATAATTGTTTTAAGAGGGCTTTCCTAAAAAATCCACCCTGAGCCCTGACTGTGGGAATTGTAAGGTTAAGTATAAATAATGCAATGGAAAGAGCCAGGAAGGGTGGAGAGTGCTTCTTGTAATGAATGAAGTCCTAATAAGACTTATTTCAAATATGACCCCAGAATTCACATTTTCAAATAACACTGCAGATGCTTAACAGATGGCAAAAGAACCCTCGTGGGTGGGAGAACTCCAATGACTGGCTGTTTCATGCACACCATAATTTATAGTAGTTTTAGTGCCTGAGGTCATTAAAACAGGAAACCAGGAATCCTGAGGGCGATGAAATGTGGGCACCCTGCCTTTCGATCCGGTAAGAACCCTATGGCCCCGTACCAAAGACTGTTTTAGTGCCTCAGTATAATCTTCTCACTTTGCGCCTAACCAGAATTTAGCAAACATTTTACAAAATTTCAAATAATACCTTAGGTTGATTACCCATTATCTTTGTTATACTTGGCTAAAAATTTCTGAATGCTTTGCACCAGTTACATTTATGTTCATGGTTAAAAAGTCATCATCCCCTGAACAACCACAATCTGAGGAGCTTGTATAGTCCTTTTGTCATAAATGGCCTCTCTCTGGCCCACAGCTCCATGGATCAGTCTGTGAGTCCTATTAGGAAGAACCAATGTCCCAACTAAATTGAGGCAATATTATCAATATGCCCAGGACTCTGTCCACCCATTTAAATTTGTTTTGTTTTGTTTTGTTTCTTATGATAGGAATATGTTTCTCTGACAGTCATGCTCTGCTTTTGTGCTTTATGTTAAAGGAAACACCACACCTGGGATACACATGGGTCCTCAAATGTGCTTAAAAGATTAAAGAATGTATTTCAATAACAGGAAAACATGTGTTCCTGTATTAGACACACACCCCTAAACACACAAAGAGGATTTCCTCCCTCGTTTATGTAAATCACACGACATTCAGGCTTCCTGGGAAACATGAAGCCCTTTCTTTCTAACTTTAAAGCTGTCGTGAACGCCTATTTGTACTTCTGGTCCATTTATTTCCAAGTAGTTTACAGCACTAGAAAAGCTCAAACACAACACAGGATGGTTGGCATTATTGCACGTGTAGGATGGCCATTTCAGGAAGTCCAGCCATATTGAAAGTTTGTCACTGACATGAGAAGGGCAGAACCCCCACCCACATGACAAATTCCTGTTCACCAGGGCCACACTGAGAGGTAGGTGTTGTTTGTAAAAGCAGCTACAACTCATCCTCCCCCTATGCTCTCCCCCCATTAGTTTATTCCTTGCCCAGTTGTAGAAATCTGGGTAGCTTTCCTGGGCATTGAGCCCAGTTTGATTTAATTTTTGTTTATCGTTATTATCTCCAACATCCCAGTTTCTATTTTGAAGCAGGTGTCTTAAAATTATATTATTATATACACATTATATAGAGTTAAATAAAGACTTCAACTTTCTGAAATCAAAACACTTGCACAAACACCACATTGCTTTCTAAATTCCACAAAGCATGGAAAAGTCAATTATATATATATATTTTAGATTTATTTTATTTATGCATACAGAACTGGGGTATAGGCCAGAGATGCAGGTGTGGTGGGAGCATTCACCAGAGACAGAGTGAGCAGTAGAACAGACAGATGGACTAAGTACACTGCTGAGGGAAGCAGCGGGCGAGGGGAGAGGTCTGCTGTGGCCATGTGGGTCACCTTCAGGATAGGGGATTGAACCGCCACTGAGTGGCTGTGGTTAGCCTGCAGTGCCCTAACCTGCTGAGCCAGCCCAGAGTTTGATTTTAAATTCATTCTTGGCTTTGGTGTTTTTGGTATTTAAAGCAATTAAAAAATAATAAGCCAGATGTCTAGTGAAAAGCAATCATTTGTTTTCTCCTTCCAAAGGAAAACTAACTGACAACATACCCTGGAAAATGCAACCAAACAATCAGTAATATCACAAAGTGGCAAGCCCAAGTACCCCCACACGGCCATCCCCATTATCATCATCTTGAATAACTTTAAAAGACATTCTGTCATGACTTCAACACACATGAGCAGAAGGTAAATATGCAGACATTTAAGAGTGGGGGCGGTGTCTGGTGCTCTGAGGTGATACTGTGACCCACTGGGAATCAGCCCTGTCTGTCTTCCAAACCAACTATGCATCAGAATCAGCTGGGAATTTTACCACAAAGACATCAGATCATGGGGATCAGAATCTTTGGGGAAACAGCACTGGTTGCCAAATTTTAGCTCTCCTAAGTTGATTCTGAGAAATACTAATTGCCAAGACCACTGAATTTGTGTAGTTACTCATTTGGCAAATTATATATGGAACAGTCATAAGATGGAAGACACAGAAGTCAGTTTGGTGGGCATTTCAAAGATTGAATAAGCTATGATTCTGAATCGAGAACCTTGGGGAGGGGTGAGGAGGAGAAGAACAGTACAAAGCAATATTATAGCACCATTGAATAAAGTCAAGGAGTCATCTGAGGTGTTGCGAGCTGGAGTGGAGGGTGCTTCAGAGACCAAGAGAGAGTGGGGGAACACAGGGAAGCTTCATGCAGATGCCACATTCTAGGCAATATGCCATGAGCCCTGGCCTGGATTTCCATGACTTCCCCCAAGCTGGCTTCTCTGACCAGCCTAGCCATTCACAAGGAAAACTATTAAAAACTCCTCAGTAGGCTACTAGTGGGGAAGGGAACATGAAGACAGGAACAAAGTGGGAGAGGGGTTCCAATGGTCTATGGTAAAGGATGATGGGTACTTGTATAGTGGGGACACAGGTCTGAGTAGGTGTGAAATGAGTTCCCTAAATCATACACAATTTCTAAACCAATGTGACCTCAATATAGAAACATACATACATACTCATCAATGGAATCCCGAAGCATAGGTCAAGTGTTGGGGCTGTCCAAGACTACTGTTTCTTTTCCATTTGCTGCCACCCCATGACCCCTTGCTTTTCTACAATACTACAGAGAAAGACAGAAGCATGGCCAACCAAACCTTGCTCTTTTGCTATCAGTTCTGATAAAAAGAATGTGGTTTCCATGGCTGCACGCCTCCTCCTTAGCCTTCCTGTAGAAGTGATCAACAGCTCTGCTATAGCTAGGAAGCTGTGATAGGGACTGTTATAGCTGGAATATCATTACCATCACCACTCAAGTGGTGTAGCCTCTAGCTCACAATACCTTAAAAGGGCTCTTAAAAATGGTCCCTCCAAGCCCTCCCTGGTGGTGCAACATGTTAAAGGACAGCATTATGAAGCTATTGCAGCCACTGCAGCAATCAATCCCCTGCCCCAGAGGTGACCCACATGGCATGGCAGACCTCTCCTAACCTGCCTGCTGCTCCCCTCTGCAGTGTATTTCAGTCAATCTGCCTGTTCTGCTCCCCACTCTGTCTCTGGTGAATCCTCTCACTCCCTGCACCTCTGATCTGTACCCCAGTTCTGTATGTATAAATAAATAAATCTTAAAAAAAAAAAAGGTCCCTCTGTGAAATGTTGTACAAAGATACTAAGTTATACTCAGAATGTGGAGACCACTGGCCTTGGTTTTGCCTAATCAGAAAACTGTAGAAAAGCATCATGTTTGTCAGATCAAACCTGGTTTGCAGCCAGTCAGCAAGGTGGGTGAGGAAACGATGGTGTGCAGGCCCAGGCTACCTGCATACTGTGCAGGACAGAGGTGTGCAGGCCACCCATGGTAGGAGCCCAGCCTCCTTCCAGCATTCAGCAATTGAGATAATTTTTCTTTTTTTTTTAAAAAAAAAATTTATTTATTTACTTATTTATTCATACAGAACTGAGGTATAGGCCAGAGGTGCAGGGACAGTGAGAGGATTCACCAGAGACAGAGTTGGGAGCAGAACAGGCAGGTCTAGGAAGTACACTGCTGAGGGAGCAGTGGGCAGGTCAGGAGAGGTCTGTCGCACCATGTGGGTCACCTCTGGGGCACGTGGAGATTGAACTCATGCTGAAGTTGCTTTAACTTCTTAGTGCTGTGCTTTAACTTGCTGCGCCACCAGGGAGGGCCCCTGAGACCATTTCTGTAAGTTCACTCTTTTTCCTACAATCTCATTATTTATATCCCAAACAGGAAAATCAATCTCTGCCTAAGACACTAAGATATCTAGTCTTCATTTTAATATATTTGAAAAGAAATGAGTAATCAGCATATAAACAGAATGATCATATACCACCTCTCCAAAATCTACTATCTCATTTTTTTCCTAGATAATTTTGCCTAATTACTAACATTTGCACAAATATGTTCTTTATATGTTACACTCTGAATCATCTTATAAATTTATTGGAGTTTTCTCTTAAAATAGGGCAAAGAAAAATTTGTCTCTAAATATAATTTGCTGTTGAGATGAGGCAGCTAATATGCAGAATGTATCTTACCTACAAACTTAAGACAGTTAAAATTTCCTCATGCTTAGTCCCAATATGACCTTAGAGTTAAGTGAAGGTCAGAGTTTTGTGGCAGGTCTTGATCTCTGCTTTGCTGGAGTCTAATGGCCACACATTTTTTTTTTTAATAATATAACAGTTTATTTTTACATCATTTTGTACATTTTTTTTAAGATTTATTTATTTGTGCATACAGAACTGGGGTATAGGCGAGAGGCCTCACCAGAGACAGAGTGGGGAGCAGAACAGGCAGATCGACGAAGTACACTGCTGAGGGGAGCAGCGGGCGGGTCAGGAGAGGTCTGCCGCGCCATGTGGTCACCTCTGGGGCAGGCGGGAATCGAACTCATGCGGAAGTGGCTTTAGCTTCTCAGTGCTGTCCTTTAACCCACTGCGCCACCAGGGAGGGTCATTTTGTACATTTTTTAAAATCTCAATTGTAATCCCCATGGGTTTCCCATCACCGAGTCACCCATGTAATGGCTGCATATTTTGATTTCAATAGCTTTTTGTTTTATTTCATGAAAAATAAACAATTTGGAGGAAAAAAAGTACACATTATCTTATCAGAGCTACCCTTTGGCTGTGTCAAAAGGGAAGAACATGGGGGTGTGGGGAGAAATTCTCTGAAAAGTAGTCCAGAAAGTAAAAGCAAGATTGAGCACACCATCTGGAGGCTACTGTGATGAAGGGATGGCTAACAGGACAATGAGAAATGATTATTTGGGATACTGATCCTCCAAACTCAATGTATAATCACTGTAGGTGGATTCCATAGCATCTGTGGAGAAATAAACACCAGATTCGAGGCTGTGTCAGCAATTTTATCCAGGGAGGTGGCTGAATGTTTACAAAGGTTTGAAGCAAAAAGATCTAGATTGCTACCTAGAATACTCTCAGAATAGGGAAGCATCATCACACAGGGAAATGGAGCCCAGTGCTCTCCACACGGCTTGGTCTTCTGTTTCTCACACTATTTTTCAGGGTGTTATCCTTTAGCAAGGTAGTAAATGTTTAGAGTACAGTGTTTCCAACCAGAACAACCCATGAAATGGCCAAGTTTGTCTTGGGTTTTACTCTTATTCTTCCTGTCTTAGGTATTGGGGGCTCTCTCTTAAAAAAGTCTGAAGGAATATTCTTGAACCTATTTTTATGAAGTTTTAATCCAAATAAAGAGCAGCCACAACACCCCCCATTGTGGCATTTTTGTTATAAGCACTAAGCTGGCAGGGAAGAAAGGAGGATGGGCCCCATAATCCTCGCGGAGAAGGGCGGAGTGGAGGGGAGAACCTGCTGAAGGTCTGAAGTTTGTTTCTTAATGGCAGCCTCTTAGTCTATGGGAGGAATTATCACAAAGAAATAGGTTATCCACAAAAGATTCTTTACTTGGCATCTCTAGTTCCTAGGCCAGTACCTACACATTTCCAAATTGGAGGAGGAGGAGATTAACAGTTTAAGGAATTTCTCCAAAGGAACCATTTGAACAAAGAACTTCTTTATAAAGAAATTTTGATGAGTCCCTCAGAAGATGGAAAAGAATGAGATACATCTTGCATCTAGCATTATTTAGCAAGGATAAATGTATCGATAAGTTATTACTATTATTACTAGTGTTTAATAGGAAGACACACTATATAGAGTGTAGCTAACAACTATACACACATAGAGGAAAGACAACTCTACAGGAAGTATTAGCTGGTTTTAATATTTTCCAGTTACCAACAAGACAGCCTCACTTTTAAAATGCACTATTTTAACGTCTCCTGTTAACATGAGATTTAGCTGGTACTTACAAAGCCTTGTAGCTCCAGCTCCTAATTTTAATCTTCTTTATCCTGTTCATAATTGACTTTTTTTTTTTGACTGTAACTATATATAGATTTTTATTGGAAAGAGTCTTCTACAGTGACAGGATCAGGTAGCCCTGGATTGGTGCACTTTCCTGAAATCAGGAGTTTAACCTCCAGAAGATGTAAGTGGGACTCTACAGAAGGTGTCCATCACTAGACCAGTGCTGTTGTCTCAGAAAGCACTAGTGGGGTCCCCTACATTTTAAATGAAAGTAGTGCCAACCTACCGATGCACACACAAGTGAATGAGGTAATAAATGAGGCCCCAAAAGAAGACCAGATCTTGTGTTCTTCAAAGTAAAGAATAAACTAAAAACTTACTTCAGCTTCAATTGTTCAGATCAAACCATAGCAATTACCTGAGTCAAGAATGAATTAAATTATTCCATGCAAAGCTCAAAGGCTAGGAATAAGACTGTCTTTTATTATTTGCTTTCTCTTAAAGAATATAGTCTTAACGAACTTGAACTATTTTCACAGTAGAGTAGGGGGATAGGTATCTTGAGAACTAGAGGGAAAAAGTAAAAACCAAAATGATATAGAAGTATCAGGAGACTAGAACATCTCCTACAAGACTAGGAGAAAAATTGGGGGGGGGGGGTTAAAACCCTATTCAAACAATGTTTTCCTCTTTTCTTATGCTATCAGCAGCCCTCTTATGTAATTCAGTTTGTTTTGACCTCCCCTCTCTGAAAACAGATTTCAGCCTTCAGATTTAGCAATCCAAGGCTTCCCATTCATTGAGTCTGATTTTTTTATCCTACTTCTTATGACTTTCTCCCCTAGACCTGCAGAGAAAATAATTTCTGTATGCATTTGGGTAAAGGGTAAATGTACATGAATTTTATACATATGGTTAATACTGGTTACTTCAAGTCTGTATTTTACCTGGAAAGGGCAAAACATACCTGATTTAGCTAATATAAATGTGAAGCAAACTGGTGCGAGCCAGGGAAGTAAATGTCTAGAGTTGTGAAAACTGTGGTTTCTGTAAGAGATGTCAAATCTAATACTGAATGCTACAATATAACAGGGCAGATAACAGAAGGGGTTAGCCATAGTCATAAAGTCTTATTCTGTTCTTCCGCAATTCTGGAAACAGATGTAAACACCATTTTGATCTATTCTTAGAGAAGATTTACAAACGGAGGATCTAAAGACAAATGAATCAAAGGAGAAGCTACCTGACTCAAGAAAGAATTACATTATGCCATGAGAAGCTCAAAGGCTGAAAATAAGAACTTGAAAATGACAGTCTTTTATTATTTGCTTTCACTTAACATTGTCTGTAATATATAGAAAAGTATAGCCCAATATGAAACTCTCCTCAGGGAAATCTCATTCTTGCTAGAAATTCATATGTATTTTCCTGTGAGAGCTACTAAAAAGCTTTCTTAGGACTCCAGGACCCTTAAGATGAGAAGAAACTGAACTATTTCTGTCACTTCAACTCCTCTGTCCCTCTGTGGTGAGGGGCGCACCCCCACCCCCCGTGTGTGTGTCCCCTGAGGCAGCACTGGGCTGCTGGCATAGCCATTAATAAGAAGAGTCTAAAAGGATCAGGGAAGGATGTTATGTGGATATGGATTTCCTTCAGTGTGAGAAGAGTGTGTCCCTTACTTCCCCCACCCCAAAGGAGACTAAAACATGAAAGAGGCAGAGCAACAGAATATTCTAATGGGCAAGGTACTAAACATTTAATATCACACTAGGTTTCTGGAAAATCCAAGCTGCAATTACTTAGCAAGCATATGCTGTCAAACATAATTGCAACTATCAATCAAGTAAAGACAGATTTATCTGTTTTCTCTGCTTCCTTTTCTCTTTGTCACCACCACCACTTACTCAGTAGTTTTAATAATGCATTTTAGACGAAGGTGTACATCACCAAAGTTCAAAAAAAAGTAAATGATGTCATTAAGAACCTGTCACCTCTAATCTTTACTGTGATAGATTGGGGAATAGAATCTAGCAATATGTTCTGGGTTAAACAAATGTCAATTGCATTAGTGAAAATTATCTACAATTAAGATCCGTTGAATTTATTATATAAACCCTAGCTAGTATCCGCTAGAGCTAGACATATGTCTAGTCTTTGACATGACACTTCTGGTCTGTTCTACACAGAACAGCGAGGACTATGTTTTCTCTCCTCTTGCTGAAGGGAGCAGACACAGATAAAACATGAACCAATGAAAGACAGAGCTCCCTGAGAGATGGGACATAGAGTTGCTGAGCCCTAGGCTGGCCTTGGTTTACTGCTCTGGGTGAGTTTTCCAGGCTGTACGTG
The DNA here is from genome assembly GCF_000260355.1 of Condylura cristata. NCBI lineage: Eukaryota > Metazoa > Chordata > Mammalia > Eulipotyphla > Talpidae > Condylura > Condylura cristata. Next base: position 55,327,651 of record NW_004567114.1, on the reverse strand, counting down.
GAGGAGACACTCAAGAACTGGAAGATTTCTGAGCTGAAGAGACAGTGTCTAGGGCCTAGGGAGGAGAAGGTGAATAAAAAAATCCCAGGGTAGAATAATAGAATAATAAAGATGAGAGAACCATACACACAGAAAACTCAAGTGGTCCATCTTGGGGATTGTCTCACCATATGTGTATGAGGAAATGATGTGAGGCCGGAGAAAGAATGCAAAATAGAGAGAGAAAGTGGACTCCGTTCACACAGGGCTTGGGTTGGAGCCCATCCTCACCGGCCACACTGGACAACCTTAAGATCCAGGGGCACTGGGAGAATACACCAAGAATACTTCCCCCCAAATGAGGAAGGTAGCCTCAGAATGATCAATGCTCTAGTTTTGCTTCCAGTGACAATGTCATATACTTGCAGATATAGGGTGCTGCATGGGGATACTGGGGGTCAGGGAGGGATTGCCAATGGGTGACTCTTGGGGATAATTAATAGGTTCATTATTTTGATTGTAGTAATGATTTCATGGGTGTATACATGTAAAAAATTACCAAACTGTATTGAAGTTTCTTGTGTGTCAATTTACCTGAATAAACTGTGAAAAAACTTCACAAAATGAATCCATGACAATTGTGGTAAGAATAGATGTTAACTTTGATAGGGATAGAAGCGAAGCTTCTGGGGTACTAGGAAGGTTTTTCTCTGTTCACAGAGGTGATATATGTCAGTTTATACACATGCATAAAAACTTACTGAATGGTACGCTTAAGACTTGTTTACCTGACACTACATGGAATAGCTTAATAAAAAAGCAAACCAAAGGTAATAGTAAAGGCAGAGTCTGAGAACGCCTTACTAACGGTATGTGAACTTACTGGCTGCCAATTTGGAATCACTGACCTTGGAGTTACCAGCCTGCACTTGCACTAGCACATTCCAGGGCTTCTGTCAGTAAGAGAATCACACCATCCAGTATATTCTCTACAGAGGATTGATGTGCAGACCTTGGGAAGTTGTCTTAGTCTATTTGGGGAGGCTGGATAGTTTCTAAACAGACATTCACTTCTTGAAGTTCTGGAGGCTGGGTACCACGATCAAGGTAGCAGCACATTTGGTTCTGGTGAGAGCCCACTTGCTAGTATATAGCTGGCATCTTCTAGCCAGACCCTCACATGGCAGAAGGGGTGAGTAAAGGTACTAATCGAATTCATGAGGGCTCTGTATTAATGACCTAATCACCCTTCAAAGGTACAATCTCCTGATACCACCCCATCGAGGGTAAAGACTTCAATCTATGAATTTTGGAGACACAAGTATCCAACCTAATAATGAAGCTAGTCACTGCAATTCTAACACTTGCTTTTATAAAAATTTATGTTATTTGCAAAACTCTGCAGTTGGGTTCATGGCCTTCTTCCTTCCCACTCCTTGGAACCCTTCCTCACTACTCCCCCTCTTAGCTGAGGTTTCCTTTGCACCCTCTTTTCCAATTTCTTCCACTCTGCTCAAGAACACACTTGGTGTCTTCTTTTCCTGCGAGCATCGTCTATTGACCAAGCCAGTCCTCATGGCCTATTCATTCTATTGAAAAATGTGGTAGCAAGTGGAAGAGGATTGTTTGATTAGTCCCTCAAGCCAGTCCTCATGGCCTATTCATACTATTGAAAAATGTGGTAGCAAGTGGAAGAGGATTGTGTGATTAGTCCCTCAACTGCTTTCCCACTCTCTCTTTGCTCCACCCACTGCTTCCCTGCCTCACTGCTTCTCTCCAGAAACTGCTCCATAAAAACTGAAACACCAGCAAATGACAAGACCCGATGGTTTATTCTTCTGTGTGCATCACTGCACCACTCCCTGTAATTTAGACATACCCCAAGACAACTTTTCAGGCATTTTTTGGATAAAAAAGCTTTCTGGCCACAACAGTTAATGCTAAAGCTCAAAGGTGAAAAGAGCTTGGCATGTTCAAAGAAGAGAAAGAAGAGCAGGATAGCAAGCCACTGAGGGAAGAATGAATGCATGAATGAATGAGGTCATGGACACAAGCAAGGGTCAGATTGTGATGGCCCTGGTGTACCAGGCTTCAGAAACACAAATCCGGGGCTTCAGAAACACAAATCTGGGGATCTGGTCTGCGTTTTTTAAAATACTGGTCAACTAGACAAAGAGGTCATGACAGGAGTGGGCATGAAAGCAGGGAAACCCTTAGGAACTTCTACTCCTGCAGCCGAGAAGAGAAGTCATGGCTTAGCTGAGATGGCAGGTGTCTGTCCCTCTCCACACCTGATGACTCTCCAGAGCAGTCAAGGCCACTCACCAAATCCCAGCTGTCTCTTTGCCTATGGTTCTGCTGGCCACTGTTAACAGAACATCACGTTTTGAACATGCTCTCTGCTTTTATATATATTTATCTGCAGTGATGTCTCATCTATCACATTATAAATACTCTAAGAATAATAATAATAACTGTGTCTCTGCCTACTTCAGAGCATGCCATAGGGTGCCTTACTCAGAATCCTAACTCAAACAGGCATAGCCTATCTCCACAGGCAGCAGAAATAACCAAGCACCAGCTGTGTGTGCTCTGGCACTGGTTCGCTATAGCTCACCCATCCTGTTCTCTTTTTGGCTAAATTTCCATTTTTTTAAAATTAGAGATCACTTAAGGCCATGAGTGGGAAGAAAAAATAACAATCACCAGGCACACCTGACGACACCGCTGACATGTGATAAAGAGCTGCAGGAGCAGGCACCTCTGTGACTTCTGCTGCAGACTCCAAGGTGGAACACATTGTCGCGCACCTCATTAGTATTTCTGCAACAGCCCAGGAATCATTTCCGAAATAAATGATGCCTCTTGTGTTAAATGATTCCGGCCTAAGAAAAGTCCCTGGGGAGCTTCCCATTACAGAGTCTTGATGAAGATTCAGAACAAAAGGAGTAAAATGTATGCTCCTCTGGTGCTGAAGGACAGTGCAAGGCTCAGATCTCTCCATCCAGTTCCCCACTGACAACTTCCATGTAAATCAGATGATAATTAGAGGATAAACCTGTATGAAGATGAGGCAGGACTAGACCATTGCTACATTAACTCTTCTCAAAATCCAGCTGGTTGTGAGGCTCACAGAGCCCCTTGTCTGAAGCTGATCCCTCTCCTCAGACTGCTAGCCTGCACCACCGGCTGTTCTGATCAGCTCGAGTACAGGCACCCTCACAGGACTCGGTCATCGCTCTGTGCCAAAGAGAAGCTCTGCTCTTGATGATGCTGAGTGTGGCCGCTGAGCTCTGTTCCCCTGGGGTTCAGGCATATTGCTGAGTGCCCTCCCGACCCTTTGTACATAGACTACGGAGGCCTCAGTTCTACTGTGCGTCTTCCTCTATGAAAATAAAGGAATTATATATTTAAAAATCATTGGAAGAGCCAACGTATTGAACAGACACAGTGTGTGTCAGGCAGAAAAGAAGTCTATGGAAGGATCATGCATTCAAGTGCATGGGCTTACCTGCTTAGAATTCTTCAACCCTCTGCATGGAATTAATTTGGTACCAAAAAGCAGGTCTACTTTGAAATGTGGAGCCAAAATCAACAATTTTGCATTGCAAGGTAACCCATACTAGTTTTAAAACTGAAGTGAGCCCTAGAACAAGGGGAAAAATATGTGAATTTCTTAGAGGACCAAAATACTAATTAATGTAGGTTTTACTGACTTCCTCGACAGCAATGTTGTATGTTCTTTTCATGAACAAGCTGAAGTTCTATTCTCTTTGTTACAATTTGACATCGCTGATGCTCACTTGGCTGATTTACATATGTGGCTTGGGTCTGTGTGATCAAGGTTGTGTAGATTTATAGGGTTGGAAGATGTTTCCAGAGATTTATTTTGCAGTCTATGTTTTACATTTGGGCTTGTCACTTTCCCACTATATCTTTCTAACTTCTTAAGTGCAGAAAGTATAGTATATCTAGGCTCTTTCTACATCTTTTACCCCATATTAGTATTTTACAACTTATCCTCAGAGTTAAAAAGCATCACTGACGAGAAGCTCTCCTTCAGTTAATGGTTTGTATTTCATGGCCTTGAAAGTCATCCATTAATTGGCCTCCAGTTCTCTCCGAGTGAAAGCTTTCTCTGAGTATTCCACTTCCCCAGATGGGCCTCTGAGTTCAATCACCACTGCAGGTATAGGCCTCCACAGACTAACTGTGAGTTCTCCAGGTTCCCTTTTTGACTTGGGGCAAGATCTAAGCAGAACAGTTGGAAAATGCTGAACACAGTTCACATTCAGCATTAGATTGATTTGGATTTCTACTTGGGGATGCATTTTTTTTTTTTTTTAAAAAAACACATGTCACTGCCTGCCTATGATCATCTTATTGTCTGCTATGGGTACTTACATAGACTCATTTTTTGGTGACAGTCTCAAAGAGATTAGAGGACAATTTTAAGTGATGTATTTTTAAAATGATTTATTTGTTTATGCATACTGAACTGGGATACAGGCCAGAGGTGTGGAGGGTAAGAGGAATTCACCAGAGACAAAGTGGGAACAAAACAGGCAGATCTATGAAGTGCACTGCTGAGGGGAGCAGCAGGTGGGTCAGGAGAGGTCTGCCGCGCCGTGTGGGTCACCTCTGGGGCTGGGGATCAAACTCGCACTGAAGTGGCTACCGCTCGCTTGTAATGCTGCATCCTAACCCTTTGCGCCACCAGGGAGGGCCTTAACTGATATTTTAAAAGTGTTTTCCCCCAGACAAGCCACACCAATATTTTGCATTCTAATATGCTATGTTCTTTTTGTCACTGTTTCTATAAGGCTGGGATCAACCCATTCTGAGCTCCTTGAGGGAGAGAAGCTATTTTCTGTCCTCATGAGTGAACTTAACACTTGCAGAGGCAAGCCATTCAAAAGATACAACATGAAAGGCTTTGCATGAAACCTGTAGTTTGTCATGGTTTGAACAGCTGCCACAGAGATTAGCGTGTGATAGGTCCTGTTCTGTCAAACTGTAGATTAGGAGTGAGTCCCAAGACTCACCCTCTGACTTTATAGCCAAGGTTTCCAGGACCAACAGAGGCAAGTTTTTGCTGAGCCATCACCAGACCTTAGCACTGAGGGCTACTGGAGCTTCTAGGGAGAAAGAAAACTCTCCAAGAACTAGCAATTTTAAGTAAAGAAACTGAGCTTTCCCCCTGATTCCCACAAATATTCACTTTGTCAAACTCAAATTTAGACTGTTGACAAACCCACAGACCTAAACTTTCTCTAGTGTGAACAAGAATTTCAGATGGCCCTCGGTGGATTATTGGTTCATGCTCAAAATGAAAAATACAATATAAAAACAGTGGAAAGATAAATGAATTTGTGCCTGGAGATGCAAACCTATTTTGTTGAGTCAAGGATTATAAGAAACAGGCCTCAGTAATCCAAGTGTCTGCTAAGTGAATTTTTCTCAGTGGTGATAACTTCATATCTGTATCACTGATAACATGATTCTGGGCATGCACGTTTCAGAGTTCCAAGCCCTGTGGCCCCCTATGGATCACACATGCCATCAGAAAGCCACAAGCACTGGCAAAACTACCAATTCTAAGTAGACTTTGAGGAAGTGACTAACCTATGTCATAGATGCCACTTTAAGGTTTGATGTTAGGAGAATAGAATCAGCTTCTCTTCTGTGTGCTTCCTCTGTAAGGAGACCGACGATGTCGCTGAGAGTTCTGTGAGAAGCCGGTCCTCCCCAGAAGTATTGCAGAGGCTGTCCTCTGGACACCAGGCTGTCATCTCTCAGTTCAGTAAAGAAAGATGTGCAAAGGGCTCTGGGTGCAAGTCCTTCCCATTACTGTCAATCACCTTGCCACACAGAGGATGCTGTCCTGATGGACAAAACCACCCCAAAGCCCTGAGAGTGAACTTTAAGTTACAGCACCTACTTTTTAGAAACATAAATGTTTTCACGTATAGCTAAGATAATGTAAGCAACCAAATGTGTCTCCGAGTTGAATGCTTGGCTGGCCCCCCACCTATCTAGCCTTGCGTTTCTAATCCACTTATCTGAGCCCAGCTCCACCAGAGACTCAGCACCCCACAAGACCTCAGTCTCCTCAGGCCCTGCCCACATTGTAGCATGCCCTGGCTGCACTCCCAGAGTCTGCTCAGTCTGGGGTGCCTTTATGACCAGTTCCTGCAAATCTAAACTGAGGCTATTATTCCCTTAGTCCCAGGCTTTCCTTGGCAGTCCAACCCACACGCCTTCCCCTTCCCAAAAGGTCTGTGGCCTTTGTCTTTAACCTTCATATTAGGACTTTGCTGGATTGAATCGAATTCAGGAACACATAGGAAATACACTGTAAACAAATGATTGATCCATACTTATTTTAAAAAAATAGTAAGCCTTTTCTTGTGTGTGTGTGTATATATATATATATATATATATATTTTAAAGATTTATTTATTTGTGCATACAAAACCGGGGTGCAGGCCAGAGGCTCAGGGGCGGCGAGAGGCTTCACCAGAGACAGAGTGGGGAGCAGAACAGGCAGATTGATGAAGTACACTGCTGAGGGGAGCAGTGGGCGGGTCAGGAGAGGTCTTCCTTTCCCTGTTTGTCTCCTCCGGGGCAGGTGGGAATCGAACTCATGTGGAAGTGGCTTTAGCCTCTCAGTACTGTGCTTTAACCCGCTGCGCCACCAGGGAGGGCCATTTTTTGGTATATATTTTATCATTCTATTCATTTGCTTAGGAAGCATCTCCCTGTCCCCTAGGTAGTGAGTGGAAAGGGAAGCTACAGCCAAACACATGATGAATTATCAATTCAGAACACATGAACCTCCCTCAAAGGAAATATATTCCCTAATAATATTGCTGCAGGATCTTGTTGTTGCTTATTAATTACTTTTTCAACACTCTAGGCAAAATAAAACATAGCCCCTGCTTCTCAAGGGCTTTCAGGTTACATATATATGAAAAGAAAAATAATCAGGCAAGAGACACGGGTTGACTGCAGGGCCAATAGAGGACTGAGCAGGCCAGAAGAACCAGGGTGGTTTTCAGAGGAGCCAAGTTCAGAAGGGAGACTCACAGCAGGAGGGCAGGAGGAACTGTCCTTCAGAGAGGGGGACAACCGGGAGGGCTGTGCTCCAGGGACAAGAACCAAGGGTGGAAAGTCGATTTTCAAAGGGAAAGAGTTAGCAGTAGAATCACCCACAATGTGATTGGTTTGGGATCTAGGTGATAAAGAAAAACGAAAATAGTGACTTCCACAGTCAAGACTGAGCCATGCTGGCATCCCCACAGAGGAAGTGCAGGGAAGGCCACTGCTTTCTGCAGGCCGCCTTGTTCTTCCTCCTCGGTGGGACCACGGCCCCGAACCTCCTCTGGAAGGAGGCTCACGCTGCAGATAAAAGCCTAACGTGGTTCTTTCTCCCCTGACTGATGGGAACAGTGAGCTTGTGGATGAAGAACTGACAGGGACAGGGTCCAGACATAACAGACACAGCTGGAGCGGCCTGACGCCCATGGACACGCTGTGCTCAGTAACACACCTAAGTCCATGGACTGTCACACCAGCCTTGGAGAGAGGCACAGCCTGATCTTGCTGGTGTGCAGGCGCCAAAGGTCGCCACTGTTGATTCTGCTGCCCTGTGAGATAAGGGAGCGTTTGTGGGGTCGCACTCTAAATGGGCAGACACTGAGCCCTCCAAATGGAACTTCAAATCTTAACTCACAGTCATTTTTAAGACGGAGAGAGGGAAAAGAAAATCTCATTTGTCCTTGGTAACTGTTCTCCTTCTTTTGAAGGTGCAAGGAAGATAAATGGGCCAGCAGTCTGAAGTGAGAGGGGTGGGATCCATGCTATCTATCAAAACTAGAAGAGACAAGAAGGAAAGGAGCTGGAGTCAGAAGAGCGTCAACATGGAATTCGTTACAGCTTCCATTTCTGCTTCTCCATAGTACACAGGCCTGAATGACAAGAGGGCTGCTGGGAGCCTCTCAGCTCAGTTTTGCCCACAGGAACACACTGCATGAGGCTACAGATTCACACCACACAAGGCATCATGGCCACCTTGCTCAAAAGGCTCTGGAGAAGAACAGCCAGTGCCACAGTTGCTCCGACTGGGAACACGGAACTACTGGTGCTGTCATTTGTTGACCGAGATAAAAGCCAAGTGGCAACTGTGTCGGCACACACAGGGTCATGGCGAAGGTCATCCTTCCTGAAAGAGCAAAGCTGAGTGCTGAAGGACTAGTTTTCAGTTTGAGGAGAGAGCTGTTTGCTGAGACTACAGAGTAAGAGGAAATTGATGGGAGAATATACAACGTATTTCCTGCTGGGAGCGGAAAAGTCTCTGTAGAAGAATCACACGCTAACCCTCTGTCTCCTGAGGGGGAGGGAGTGCCCCTTCCTGACCCCTTCTTGGATGTGCTGTTCAAAGGTCTCCCTAGCGAAGCACCATGTGTGTGGGGTGGGATCAGCTGCAGTTCTTACCTGCTCCGTCATGGACCAAGCCAGCACTACTCAGGAGTTGCTAGAGGTGAAGGAGCCCCTCAGTGAAGGGGATGATGCCCCATATGAGAAGTGGCCCTTGTGTCCACTTAGCAGATAGGTGGAGCTCACAGTAGTGAGTCTCAGTGGTGCTGGGGACACACACACACACACTCTGAGCCCTGATTCTCATGCGCACTCTGCCTGTCCATGGGCATTTCATACACTGGTCTTTTCCTATTGGGGCCTCATGTCATCATCATTTTTAAACTAGAAGGATGTGCTGTGCTTCTACTAGTTTTAACATCCCATGGCCCTCGGAGCCACATAAATGCAGGTGCATCTGTCCAGTCGTGATGTCTCTCTACTATGAGAGAACAGAAATCCATTAAAGATGAAAACAGTAAGGTTGATCTTTCCAAATAAAAGCAGAACACAAAATACTAATTCACTAAAAATGCCCAACACATAAAGGATCTTTTCGACTCTTAACCATTGTTCTGACCGATGGGAGATTCGAAGGAGACCGTCTGCCTGCTGTTTGCCTCTGCAGGACTGATGAACTGTTGGGGTTTGGGGTTATGAGGGGAGTGTCTCTTGGCAGGAAGGGAGCTTCACAGTATGAGAAAACTATTCTGTGGGGAGTGGCAGAGTGTTATGCTTCTATCTTTCCTAAATTCCCCTGGAGGAGATCAGAGCTGAATATGAGATGTTTATGTAAATTTTGTGTTTCGCTTAAGAAGAATTTAAACTGCCAACACTTGGATCATAAAGCACAGTGACTATCCTATTCTTCTGGAAAAGTCTGAAGACACCAATAACACTCATTCAACAAATATTTATTGCACTTATGCTGAAGGAAAAGTGAAGCAAGGGGGGAGGAAAGGGAGGTGACTGAGGGTGGAAATAAGGACAAGGAGATTCAAGTGCAGACTTACTCCTAGGAGTTTTGCATTTTAGAAGAGAAATAACAAGTCCCTAAGTGCTGAAATACAAGGCAGAAGATGATAAATGCCCTGACATATATTTCTTGCCACTAGCAAACATATAACTAGGCATCTGGAGGAGGGAAAGATCACCTGCTGAATGGATGGGGTGGTGGGGGAAAGCTGTGAATTAGGGTGGATGGGGCAGCTTCCTTCTGAAAGACATCTCATCTGCACTGCAGTCAGAAGCATGGGGAGGCCTTTAAGGTTCAAAGAAAAAGAAGCAAAGCAGAGCTGACCTGCTTCTCAAATCATCCTTGCACACCTATGACTAAAAGGCAGCAAGGGCCAGCTGGCCAGTACAGAAACAAGACACAAGACCACCTGGGGTCTTACTTCTGGATTACCTTGACCTGGGATGAATCTTAGGACAATCCATTTCCTGGCCAAGAATCTTGCCTACACCTATGCTCAAGCTCAATGTTTAGGAAGTAATCTCGTTAAATATATATTTATGTTCAAAAGCAGAACTCCCAGCTTCCTGGTCTTGTTTCCTGGCCTCAACACAAAGGCATTAGTATTTTCTCAAAAAGGAAATTATTCCAGTGTACTTGCCCAGGCTCCAGTGACTACTGTTTGCCCTCAACAGTCTTCATCTTCTTGCAGGGACGTCCACAGTTATAATTCAGACTAGTTCTGGACAGCACACAGGGTTTGCTAGAGAAGCAGCAGGGATGTACCTGTGCTCCCACTTGAACCACGGAGCCCTGTGCTTGAGTGGGAACACTCAAAATCTCACTTCCCTCGAGATCTGCCATCCATTAATATTTCAGCTGCAGGGTTAGGTGCATCTCATTTTAAACTGTTAAGTCAAGAGCCCAAAATTGGTAATTGGGCATTTAATTGGGTGTGTGAAGACACTTACTGGATCTTAACAGCTTCAACAGGTAATGTTTAACAACATTAAAAATGATAGCAATGATGAATCAGATGCAAATGGAAAGTGAAGGAATTTTGGCACTATAATTTAACACACAGCTAACTAGTGGTTTGAGCTGAAGATGTCAAGCTTGGCTGGCTTTTGTACATTTTCTTATATGCCAGGGTTCATGGAAATATTTTACTTTTTAGACTTCTTAAGTTTGTCCCTCCCTTAA
>NW_004567114.1:55315607-55316801 GCF_000260355.1 Condylura cristata | reverse complement strand
TCACCAACGACAGAGAGGGGAGCAGAACAGGCAGACTGACTGAAATACACTGTTGAGGGGCAGACGAGACAGGAGAGGTCTGCTGTGCCATAAGGGTCACCTCCCTGGCTGGGGATCAAATTCGTTCTACAATAGCTGTGACAGCTTTGTAGCGCTGCACTTTAACCAGCTGTGTCACCAGGAAGGGCCCTGCAATGGTCTTTTTTATAATGATCCACAACCAAAGACCTCACGATCATTAATAACAACTGCCAGGGCCTGAACTCCTTATTCTTTTCTAAATTAGTATTTTCCTTATTGTATTTTAAGTAGATAATAACATCCACATGATTCAAAAGTAATCTACTGAAAACTCTGGGTCCATTTACTTCATACTCTTCCCCTCCCTTGCCTGCTTGCCTGATTCAAATTCAATAACGGCTTTCATGGCAGGAGGTGGTCTGATACCTGCTTGAATAGATTTAGGTAAGCAATATAAACTGTATGGGAGCTATTATGCCTGGGTCTGTTATTGAAATGAAGCTGTAAGCAAGAAGGAACTATTACAAAAATACTTGGAACCTTGAGTTTTCATTATACAGTGTACGATCAGAAGCACCCCATGCCTCACACATATTTAAATTGATAAACATGAAAGACTTTTGGAGTCTACTAAAGGATGAAAGTGGACTCTTAGAAAGAAAAGAAAGCACACACTAAAAAGTTGAATTGCCAAGTAAATCTAAACTATAGTAGTCATGCCACTGGAGTAGATTAGAAAACAGCTCCTTTTCAAAGAAAAGGAAGGATGTTTCCATCGCTTCAGCTCACCATCCCTATGACATAATTAGTAGATGAATATAATATGGAAGAGTCTATGTTCCGGCCACTGGTATTCTCAAAATGTGCCTAGAAGCCTTTTCTTCTTAATAAAATGAGGAAGATGGCTAGGCATTCTGTGCCCGCATGCTTTTACTGGAGTCCATTTTGATATTGAAATAAATACTTAATATGAATACATTATTGCTAAAAAAAAAAAAAAGAAAAAAAAAGAAAGAAAGAAAAGAAAAAGAAAAAAATCTCTCATCCCCTTCCCTGTTCCAGGCTGGCTCTGAGCTCCTCATCATTTTTAAACTAGAAGGATGTGCTGTGCTTCTACTAGTTTTAACATCCCATGGCCCTCGGAGCCACATAAATGCAGGTGCATCTGTCCAG
>NW_004567114.1:55274186-55315507 GCF_000260355.1 Condylura cristata | reverse complement strand
GGCTAGGCATTCTGTGCCCGCATGCTTTTACTGGAGTCCATTTTGATATTGAAATAAATACTTAATATGAATACATTATTGCTAAAAAAAAAAAAGAAAAAAAAAGAAAGAAAGAAAAGAAAAAGAAAAAAATCTCTCATCCCCTTCCCTGTTCCAGGCTGGCTCTGAGCTCCAGATCAATATTTCTTTCATCCCTGCTCCATGATATCGCCTGGTACACTTTGACTACTTGCCTCTGTCCAAGAAAACGGACTCCCTGGGTCTGTTTGATGGCAATTCTATTATAGTCCGAAACCAATTATTTGAAGAAATGAGGGACAAAGGAGAGGAACTGTACAAACAACTTGACACAGCCATTTTCCTCCTCTCCTTTTAATGTTTCTTGCCTCTCCACACAGCCTTCTCCCCTGTGCTCTACGCTCTCTTTTCACAAAACAGAAACAGGATCTTGGTTGGCAAGAGCTGTCCCCTGTGAACAACAGAAAGCCCAGCAGAGATAATGATTCCCAAACAATAGCAGGGCAGCTCCTTAGGGGTGTGGAGGGCAGCGAACCCCAGCTGCTGGCCTCTGGCAGCCCGCTCCCAGCAGCTACCAACACGCAATGCAGCAAGAGCTGTTCTTGTTCTTTTTCATCCTCTTGGTGTTCATGCTCGTTCCTCACCCACGACAGGGGGCCTGTTCCTACCACTTGGCTGCTGGCCCTGGATTCTGAGACAGGCCTGGAGGTCTGGCTGTATTTGTGACTAAGGATTAAGGAATGACATCATTGAACTGACATCTGTCTTCTCTTTCCTCATGTTCCGAGTTGTCTAGTGCTAAAAGATACTGGGAAAACACTGAAAAAAAAAAAAAAAAAAAACAGCCTCATGAATTCTCTACATTGTTTACAATAGTCTCTGGGGAAACTAGCGGAAAGCCTCCCGAGTTAGGCCCCCAGGAGGAATTTACTTGTGACATTGAAAAAAAAAAATGCAGAGGCTAGGAACACACAGAGAGATTCTGGAGTTTTCCCTGACAGTGCACACTCTCCCCCAGCCCCATCCCTTGCAGGCACACATGGTACTAAGCCACCTTTCCTCACTCACTCTGCCCTCTCGGACACTGAGGGCATCCTGCCCTTTGTGTGGGACGCTAGAGCAAGGAGAAGTGCTGACGGAAGGACAGAAAGGCCACGGAGGGAAGCAAACGGGCGGACAGGGACCACGTTCCCTGCTGGGCTCTGTTGTGGAGGTGCTGGGTTCACTGCTCCCCCACCATCTGCTGCTGGGAATTTGGGCTCTGTCTATGAAAATGACAGGTAAAGGCAGGCACAAGAGCAAAAACCTGGAAATAGCCCACTTCCCTTTAATAGAAGAAACAAGTTATTAAAAATGAACAAGTGCATACAAGTGGGGCACATATGGATCCATGGTGACAATTCGTGCACCATCTCTGATGATGAATCTAATTCCGTACGCTTTGGTCTGAAAAACGAAAGAAGGTGAGATTAGGAGTGGCTAAAGGGAAGAGAAGAGGAACTGCCCAGAGAAGGGGACAGTTCTAATTTCTAATTTTGGATGAGTCACATATCATAAACCTTGCTGCATTCATCCCCTGAAAGGGTGTTTTCCCACTACTTTGTGAACCCCAAAACCAAGGCTACTGCTCAGATCTTGTTCTATTGCTTTGAGACTATTATTTTTATACTCCTTTCTCTCCTTTACCACCTTTTTGCTTCTCTACACATCTTACTTAGCAGGTCCTGTTATCACCAGAGTTGTCCAAAGATTAATATCCTTCTAGATTTTTCTGCAACTCTCAACAGAACAATGGGGCTCCAGGGGAAAGGCTCTGGCTGTATTTTCCACTCCTTCCTTGTACCTCTAATTTCCTGAGTTGCCTCATTCTCAGAAGGCCGTGGCAGGTGCTTAAGCTAACAGATGCAGTCTACATTGGCATACTCCTCCAGAGACAGTAGGGAAGCAGATCCCTGTCCAGGGAGCAGACTTCAAAAGGAACTCAAGTCACTGTTTGGGCCTCCATTCCAAACATCATGAAAAGACTTCTAAACTTTGTAGCAGGGAAATGCTTGAGACAAGACAAAGTGTCAAAAATGCAGTCAAACAGTAGAGATGACATCCACATGGCTGGCACATCTGATTATAGAAGCAGGGTATCACTGCTGTCTAAGCAGGCATTCATAAACTCTCTATCCACACTGCCCAGGAGTTAATGTAAGTTCCCTGAAGGCAAGGAAGCAGAGAGGGCAGTCTCTCCAGCTTACTGACCTTGCTCTGCCTGAATCTGATGTCTGTCTCCTCTCTGGATCCAGCAGAAGATGAGCACCCCTTACCACAGATGGCACCTCCCTGTCTCTTGGCTCTACTCCTTGTCAGGCCTGTCAATACTCAGCTCCTTCCACATGCTTCAGTGGGGCTGTGTTTATTTAGACATTCTCTTCTAGATCCCTATCCTGCCCACAGCCATTTTTAGTAAAGTCTCAAATATACACAGATTAATAGATAGAACGCCGTGTCCGATTTTCCTTGACTTCTAACTAGTTCTAGACCACTGCCTCTCCATCGTAAATTCAGTTGTTCATATACATGCAAGAGCAGTTCCACTTGACATAGAATTTAAATTTATGTACCAAAAAGCTATCAACATTTTGGATACTGCATATTCTTTGAATCAGTAATATGATTCCTAGAAACTGCTCCTGAGGAAATTGTGGCTATAAACAAAGTTAACTACAAGGCTAACTCATGGCGTTATCACATGAAATATAAAAAATAACTTCGGCTTCTAATTAGAAGGGATTGGTTGAATACATTGATAGATTTTCATATAATGGAGTATTATATAACAATATAATGCTATTGAATGACATGGAAAGATGTTCATTAGAAAAGGAAATTATGAAATTATGAGGCAAATGTCTCATATTTTTAAAAAATCACACAAAATCTAACTATATATGTTAGTATATAAAAAGTGTTTCCCTGAGTGCTGTCACTGCAAAAGTCTTTTATTTTTCTATAGTTATCAAATTTTCTATAAGCGTCTATTATTTTTAAGTAACTTACTTCAGAATGACCTTAAGTTTACAGAAAAGGGGTGAGATAGTAGAGTCCTTTGTATCCCCTACCTGTTGTCTACAATCATCTCATCTTACGTTAGAAGACTACATTTGCCAAGACTACTAATTCATACTGATATATTATTTTTAAGGTAAGTTCATACTTTACTTAGATTTTCTTAGTTTTCACCTATGACACAATGACAGGACAAAACTACAAATTATGTTTAAAAGGGGGGGGAGGCAATTAAAAAAATCATATTTTATTAAAGCTATCTTCTTTTCTTTCTTAATATTTATTTATTTATGCATATAGAACTTGGGTACAAGCCAAAGGTGCAGGGGTGGTGAGAAGATTCACCAGAGACAGAGTGGGGAGCAGAACAGGCAGATGGTCAAAGTACACTGCTGAGGGGAGCAGTGGGGCGGGTCAGGAGAGGTCGGCCGTGCTATGTGGTCACTTCCCAGGGAGGGGATCGAACTCATGCTGAAATGTCTTTAGCCATTATATTGTTATATAATACTCCATTATATGAACCTTTAACCTGCTGCGCCACCAGGGAGGGCCCAAAGCTGTTTTCTTTTAAAGAAATAGTTACTTTTCAGCACTTAACTGTGCCTACTTATGCAGAAGAAAAAGTAAGAGCCACAAAGCTGCTCAGATTCGGTGGAGCCATCAGTCACTTACATTCTGTGGAATGAGGCTGATTGCTGAGTATTCTACTCCTTAAAATTTGTATTAAGAAAACACCCAGAGTAACGGGGGGGGGGGAAGGGAGGGAAATGCACGGGACTATGGTGGTGGCACAGGGGTGATTTGGTGATGGGAAACCCGCGGGGATTACAATCGAGATGGAAAAAAAAAAAAGTGCAAAATGATGTAAAAATAAACTTTGTAATAAAAAAAAAAAAGAAAACACCCAGAGCATTCCTCATGTTGAAAGATATTTATATCTTCAAATATAGTTTTTTAAAGATTTATTTATTTAATGCATAAAGAACTGGGTTACAGGCCAGAGGTGCAGGGGTGAAGAGAAGAGTTAGCAGAGTCAGAGTGGGGAGCAGAACAGGCAGATCGCCAAAGTACACTGCTGAGGGGAGCAGCGGGTGAGACAGGAGAGGTCTGCCACTTCATGTGGATCACCTCTGAGGCAGGGATCAAACTCACACCCAAGAGGCCTTGGCCAGCTTTGCAGTGCTGTGCTTTAACCAGCTGTGCCACCAGGGAGGAACCAAATAGAATTTCTAAAAAGGAAATTGGTTATAATAACCTGAAGGGAGGCTATAAACAGCTCCTGATTTCCATTCTCCATCCTAAAGGAAATTTGTAGTAGAAGGTGCAACTATCTCCATCGATGAATCAACAAATTTGATTTTTGCTTAAATTTTTTTTTTTAATTTTCTGTAATCATTGCTCATATTGGACAGTACTTGATTTTTCCCCTCAGGGTTAGTCCCTGTAAATATCTCACCATCACATCACCTGTGAACTTTCACCAGAGTCCCTGTTGCTCTACAAGTTTTGTCTTTTTTTTTTTTTTGACCTTTTGTTTTCTCTGTATTCCACCTATAAGTATATCATCTGCTATTTTTCTTTATCCTTCTGACTTTTTTCACTGAGCATAATCTTTTCCAGTGACATCCACGTTGCTGCGAATAGCATGGATTTATCTTCTTTTCTGAACCAACAAATTTTCATTTTAAATTTCAGTGACAGCTGAAGACATCTTATCTTGACTTGTTTCCAAAGCATGGTGACAGTAATGTAGTTCCCTTTCAAAAACAAAACAGCCCAAAGCTTTGCCTACTTGAGCCAAGAATCGGTGAGCAATGGTCAGCACTTGCAGATGGGCATTTCAACAATTGCATGTCCGTGTCTTTCCCCTAAAAGAGCCGCACAGAGAGCTCAGCATCAGAGTTCTCCTGGTAAATCAATCCTCCATGCTAACTTTCCCAAAATATGCTTGTACTTCATAAAGCACATGGCTCTCGATAACGTCTACTTTAGTGCCGTTTGTAAACCCTCCATTTTCATATTGTTGGCTCATGAAAGGTACACTTGAAATGAAATAATGAATTTAATGTCCTTATTGTGCCTTCATGTAGTTTTTGCTTTTATGTCTAAAGTCACATGTTTTAGAGTTCCGTAGGGAAAAGACATAAGAAAGCATGTCCTGGTCAGTTTTATCAGAAAGTGCTAGTTAAGAAACTTTCTTCCTAGATTTTCTAAGACTGACTTCACTGCTTTTTCTATCTGGGCTCTGCAGTTGGTCCAGTCACAGAGATAGAACAATGCACCTGGTTGGAAGGAAATAAATCTCAAGATCTTAAGGCTTCAACCTGCTTGCTCAGGGTAAAATAAAACTTAGTGTGATGTCCCTAAAAATGTGCAGAACCACAAGTTTCAGCTCTTTGATGTAAGAGCATTGCTTTCTGGGTGGGGAGAGGAAGACTGCCCTTTTTTATTTTAATTGATGTAACATTGGCTTATAACAATCTTCTCCTCAGCTGTATGTTACTTCATCACCAAAGCACCCTTATGCCTTTACCACAAACCACTGGCTAGGTTCCTGTCCTCACTTTCTCTCTTCCTCTCTTCATATTCTGCAAAATCTTACGGTTTATTTTGATTTAGTTTTATCAGTCCTGTTTTCCACATATGAGTAAAAAAATCTGGTATTTGTCTTTCTTCTTCTGACTTACTTCACCTAGCATAATCCCCTTCATGTTGTTCCAAAAGACAAGGGTTTATCTTTTCTTAAAGTTGAATAGAATTCCATTGTGTAAATAGACCACACCTTCCTAATCCATTCAACTGTTGTAGGGAACTTAAGTTGTTTGTATAACTAGGTTGTTGTAAATAGTACTGTAGTGAACATAACAGTGCATATATCTCTTCAAATTAGTATTTCACACTTTTGGAGTAGATACCTAGGAGTGGAATTGTTGGGTCATATGGTAGATTTTTAATATTTTGAGACCATCCATACTGTTTTCTAGAGGCTGGAGCAATCTGCATTCCCACCAACAGCCTATGATGGTTCAGAAAAAGTGTTGCTTTTTAGAAAAAGATTCAAGTGCTAACTGAATTTTGAGTTTTTCTGAGCTGTTACCACTTTTCCCAAGTGCTCTTAAGAAAGTGTAGTCTTTGTGCTCTATTGAGCTGCTCTGCTCCTACATAAAGTGTCCCGAATAGAAGATTTTTCTCCTATAATCAACATTGGGCATATCCAAAGGCCTGAGAGCAAATTGCTAAGACTGGCAGGCTTGCCACAGGACAGAAGTTCAAGACTCTGAGGAAGCCTGGAATGGATAGGCCTTGGAGAGCACCACCCCCAGGGCCCTATCAGCACAGTTGGGAACAACCAAGGACCAGAAAAAGATTTACCCAAGTATATCCCCAGTTCTCCTAGTTTTACTACTAGCAAGAGCTATTTGTTTTGATAACCCACATCCTCCGGGATGAAGGTTTGCTTTCTGGATGAGATTTCCCATAGTTGTTGAAGCAGAGTTCAAACTGATCTCTAAATATCTTTGACCTGTGAGTATTTTTTGGTTGAAAAGATTTTAAAGGTTGAAAAGGATCTTAAAGGACACTGGTTGGATGAATCCCTCTATGATATCCATGACACTTGCATTTACCTAGTTACAGGAAATTTAATACCTCTGATAGACAGAGGCCCATTCATTTCATATACAGAAATATATGCACAAGGTTCTCATGTCCCAGAAAATAAATCTAGTTGGTATTCCATTTACTATATTTAGATACTTGAACTTAGTATGCATGATTTTTCTCTTATTCAGGACTCTTAATTTGCTCTTAAATATGTCTAGCTTAATTTATGAGCACACATTGCCTTGGCTCCTTATTCAACTGCTCTAATCTCTGACTTCCTTAACTAGATTAGACTAATTGTGCATACAGAACTGGGGTACAGGCCAGAGGTGCGAGGGTGGTGAGAGGATTCACCAGAGACAGAGTAGGGAGCAGAACAGGCAGATCGATGAAGTACACTGCTGAGGGGAACAGCCAGCAGGTCAGGAGTGGTCTGCCAGACCATGTGGGTCACCTCTGGGGCAGGGATCAAACTTGTGCTTAAGTGGCTTTAGCTTCTTAGTGCTGTGCTTTAACCCGCTGTGCCACCAGGGAGGGCCCAGACTCTTTTTTTTTTAAGATTTGTTTCTTTATGCATACAGAACTGGGGTATAGGCCAGAGGTATAGGGGGGTGACAGAGTCATAGAGACAGAATGGGGAGCAGAACAGGAAGATGTACTGAAATACACTGCTAAGGGGAGCAGCGGGTGGTTCACCTCCCTGGTTGGGAATCAAAGTTATGCTATGGTGGCTGCAGTAGCTTCATAGTGCTGTGTTTAAACGTGTTATGCTACCAGATAGGGCCCGATTAGACGCTTATTAGGAGAAGACAGACTGACAAATATTTTTTGTGTATATATAATTTGCTGAATCTACTTGCCCTAATAGTTTAGAGTTCATAATAGTGTTACAGAAGCACAAGCTGTTTTGTGGTACAATCATCAGTTGGTGCCAGGTTTAAAAATATAGCATAGTAGCTAAAAACACTTTGTTTTGGAATTAAATGGATCCAGTTCCAAGACCCTGATGTGCCATTTCTTATCTGTGTGACTTCAATCGAGAGACTTCATCTACAAAATAAGGGATGAAAATAGTAACTATAAATCCAAGTTGTTAAAAGGATCATAAATAAGATACTGCATTTAATGACTATTAGTTGAAGGCCTGACATATACTAAGTCTTTGATAAAAGCTTATTATCATAATAACCACCTCTGCGTCATCTTTAATACCTAAAACTCACCAACAATTCTCATTAGATGTTCTATTTTATGCTGGAATCTTGGTAATATTTATTGTCCCATGTAACCAACAGTTCAGTTCACCTTTATGATGTTATTTAACTATAACCTTTAAATATTTATGCTCTGTCCAGCATTTCAAGCAGTCTGAACTTATACCTCATATACAGTTGAAGCTAACACTACCATGATTCTATGTCATTTTATTACTTTTGAAAGGATTTATTTATTTATGCATATAAGAGCTGGGGTGTATACCAGTTATACAGGGGGTAAGAAGATTCACCAGAGACAAAGTAGGGAACAGAACAGGCATATCTACTGAAATTACACTGCTGAGGGGAACAGTGAGCTAATAGGAGTGGTCTGGGGCTTCATGTGGGTCACCTCCCTGGCTGGGGATTGAACTCCAGCTGCAGTGGCTGCAGATAGCATCATAGTGCTGTCTTAACCCTTTGCACCACCAGGGAAGGCTCTGTCATCTTATTCTTGTGCTACATTCATCTTAGCTAAGTCAGCATTAAAAAATCAGTAATAAAATAATTGAAAAATGGTCTGATTCAGGTCATGCAATTATTTAGTAGATATATCTGCATTAAAAATCCAAATTTCCCTTTAAAAATAAACTTTTTAATAAAAAAAGGGGAAAAAAAAGCAAAAAAAATCCAAATTTCCCACTCCTAGTAAAAATTACCTTATTGTTTCTTGAATCCAAATAGGTATTAAGCCATACCCTCGAGATTCTCAGCACCTTCCACAAAAAGGGAGGCAGGCAAATATGTCCATTGAAAACATGAAACATTTTAGTCTCTGTTTCTAAACCACTGACATGGAGCGATGGAAACTCATCTGCCTTCTACCCCATCCTAAGTGGTATCAGGGCTCCAGGCATGAGTGAAACCATATGTTGGCAGAAGTAAAATTTACACCCCAAATTTAAAAGGGATGAAGAGGCAGCTAAAACCATAGGAAAAGTTATATATGTATAACTTTCGCTAAATGGTAAGTCATTTATCCATCCTGATTTCCCCCTTTTAAACAACAAAAAAGCTGGACTTACTGTAACTAGAAACCAAGAATTTGAACAAAACCCAAACATCATACTGAGAACAACTTGCCACTATTAATTTTTACCTTCCATGGTTCAATTTTAATTTCTGTTTATAGCAAAAATGAAAGGTTTATATTTTAAAGAAAATTCACTCTCTTCATCTGAGTTTAGCCTCCTTCCTAAAATCTATATTTGGATTCAACAGTCAGTGGTCTGAACACTCAGTGGGCTTTCCACTGAGTGGAAAGTGGATTCAACACTCAGTGGGCTTTCCACTGAGCCGTTACCCTTTTTCCCTTTTTTGTTTTGCAAACAGGGCTTATTAAATCTTTGCTGTAGGCACCAGGAATGGAGAACAGTGAGAATGTGCTGATGTGAAAGGTTTCACTGAACTCAAGCAAATCATTTCTGATTTGCCACGACTCCCCAGCAGTAAATGGCAAAAAAAAGCATGCTGTTAGGATGGCAAATATAAATGCCCATTACATAAAACATAATAAGAGAAAACCAAAACCTACTCCTCTCTGTATACTAGGGCTTTAAGGCAGATGCTTCCCATTAAGTATATTCAAATCATTGAGAAGGACAATTCTTTGAGGCTGTACAGCTTAAAGCAAAGCCTATTAGCAGTGCTGGAAAGAAACTGGGGTACATTTCAGGACATATAACCTTTCTTTTAGTTATTTTTTTGTTCTATTTTAAGCTTAGACACATACACACACAATTAAGTTTAATAATACTCAGTTTGATGACACATACATAATTAAGTTTAATACCTAATCAAGTAAAGACATGGAAAGTAAAATCAATATCTTTTTATTTTTGTGAGTCATATAAAAGTTAACCAACTACCAAGTCAAAACCATCAGTATGCACACACACACACACACACACACACCTTGATGTGGCAGTGTCTCTTTAACCCGATTAAGATGATTGTAGGGGGGTTTGCTTTAAAGGCATGAACTCAAAAAGAAAATGGAAGAAAATATATATCAACAAAGCTGTGCAAATTAGAGAGCAGATGGATAGGTAGTTAGTGATCCAAGAAGCCAAGAACAGTTAGATCTAAGCTGGCAGTAGAGAAAAGCTGAAAATAACCTAAAAGCTAAGGATTTTAAGTCATGGGATACTTGTGAAAGCAGGGATGAAGAAGCAGCTAAAACAACAGGAATGACTGAAGGTTGTTCAATAAGCACTTAGATGTCCCATTCTTTTCTGCACTTATAACTTAGTTGCCTAACTTTTCCAACCTCTCTCTAGTAGACATATTTTAGGGTGGGGAAATATATTACAAACTGTCAATGTTGCTTCTTTTTGTCAAAGAAAATATCCACATTACTTATGTATAGACACCCATTCCTCTTTTTGTACTAAGCAATCAGGACTCTGACAGCTTCACATACTTTATAGGCAGAAGATTAGAAAATCCTTCTCTAAGAAATACAACTTGGACAAGAAGGAAGACAAAGAAGCTGACATTAAGGTTTCCTTCAATGAAACAGCATAGCTAGGTCACCCCACTGGGAGTTCGCAGCTAGTAACAACTAATCACATGCTCAGGGCTTTTGAGTGACTTTTAAGATAATCAAGGATTCATTGAGACAAGTTTGTATTATAAAAATCAGAGATCTAAAGAGATAATCAAAAGTATTTGGAAACAGTAAAAAGTAAGAGACTATGCAAGAAGAAGAAGAAAACTTTTAAAAGAGTTCTATCACTGATAGCCTCAGAAAGACTACAGAAGACAATTTATTGTTAAAACAAAATGAGGATATTACTAGAAAGGAGGATTCAGAGAAGAAAAAGTATAATTAAAGATTATATGTGTGTATATAGGAATTTAAAAAACCCTCAATTATTCAAATGTAGAGAATATAGAATTATAATGTGAAGCCAAGGAAACACACACACACACACACACACGAGTTAGAAGACAGAAAAAATGTAAAAAGAAATTAAAGAAACAAATCCAAATCAGGAGAATCAGGATCTTTTGCAGAGAACAGAATTCATGCTACTTAGTTTTAGCAGAAGTACAACTCCCAAGCTAAACCAGAGAACCAAGCTACAAGGGGAGATGCTACCACTTATAACAAGGAGACTGCCTCCTGAAGTGGCATAGTGCCAAATATGGCTGCTAAATTCAGAAGCATATTATTGTTGCCAAGATAAAAGAGTTACAGCTATTGCTGTTCACTCCAAAGTCAGGCACAATACATATGGGCAAAATGGATGACAAGCAGTCTGTTTCATGACATTCACAGATCAACTGACCAAACACTGAGAAACATATTATTGCTGCGCTACAGTACAAAAAGCTTCCGTGACCATGCTTATCAACAGAAGAGCAAGAAATACAGTTAAATCTAAATCACATCCAGCACATTAGTTGCAAAAGAATATGGGAAATAAAGCATTTAGTCTTTCATTCCCTAGGGTTCCCAGTAAATTAGAAGGAAGTTGAAGTGGGTGTGATACAATACACTATACATTATCACAAGATCCCCAATATCCAAATAAAAAAAATCATAAAGGGAAGAAGGGAGGCAAAGAGGGAGGAGAGAAGAAAACAGAGAGAGAATAGAAGAGGCTTGGTAGAAAGGGTGGAGGGTCACCCATGAAATAATTCAAGAAAATTTCAAAGAATGAATTTCAACAATGAAGGGGATTACTGAATCAAAGTACAAGAGCTAAAAAGATACCACACCTAGATATAGTGCTATAAATTGCAGAATACTGGGAATCAAAAGGAGACCTTTTAAGCTTTCAAAAACAGAGAAAATAAACATCCTTCAGAAAATATCAGGATTTAGGATACTTTTGTATTTCTTAATCCTAGAAGAAGAAAACTTTTTTTTTTTTTTTAAGATTTATTTATTTATTCGTACAGAACTGGGGTACAGGCCAGAGATGCGGAGGGTGAGAGGATTCACCAGAGACAGAGCAGGGAGCAGAAAAGGCAGATCGACGAAGTACACTGCTGAGGGGAGCAGCGGGCGGGTCAGGAGAGGTCTGCCTCGCCATGTGGTCACCTCCGGGGCAGGCGGGAATCGAACTCATGTGGAAGCGGCTTTAGATTCTCAGTGCAGTGCTTTAACCCGCTGCGCCACCAGGGAGGGCCCGAAGAAAACTTTTTTTAAAAAGGTCTACATTTATATCCTCAGAAAGACCACAGAAGAAATTCATTGTTAAAATAAAAACAGGTTAATACTAGATAGGAGAATTCAGAGATGAAAAAGTATAATTAAAGATTATTGTGTGTATATAGTAGCTATACCATCTTCAAAAGTTCAAAAGAAAATAATTTCCATTTAGAATTTTATACCCAGCTAAATTATCAAGTATAAGGCTAGATTTACATTTGCAGGCAGGTGGGTTGTTCATGCCTAGAGTACTGCTGTCATATTGATCTTTATTTGGATTCTAATTCCCATATGTCTCTTTGCCTCTCTTCTGTGTTGAATCCCTTTTTCTTGTGCTCTTAATGCTTTCCTTTTGCTCAGGTATACCCTTGTTCTCAAGGAATTTCTTAAGGGAAGACTCACAATATCTTCTTTGCACAGATGCCATTGGTGAGTGTGTTAACTGGGTGTCATGTTAAAGCTAAAAACAAGTCAGTAAAAGAGACTGCCTCAATTAACCATGAAGTCCTGAAAGATTACAGACATTTAGTTTTCAGGCAAAAATGTGCCCAGTTTATATAAAGGAGCAATTGGTTGTGAGTTTGAGTCCATCTCTCATAGTGCTGCTTTCTCCAAAGGATAAATGGGGGCTAAGAACACCTTGTGTACCCTATTTATAGCTTTTGATGTTTAATAGCTATGCCAAAAAACACAGGAAATGTCACTGAGATTAGTAAAAGATAGCAACCTCATTTCATAATAAAACGTCATCATACATTCATTCTCCACCTAACCCTATAAAGTGAAGAAAATGGTTAGGAGAGCCTCCTTAGGAAGTTTATTTAGAATCTTTTTGGATACTATAATCTATCTCATTTAACTAATTAAGGCAGTATATTCATTGCATCCACCAGACTTGAGAATACCCATATTTCTTGGATAGCTCAAAATATTTAGGTAGAACTTTGACTAGTGCGTGCGTGTGTGTGTGTGTGTGTGTGCATTATACCAAGTTAAAAGGTAACTAATAGAACACTGTTCCTCCTCTTTTGAAATCATTATAAAACATTTTCTAATGTTTTGAATATGGCATGTTTCACCCATCTGAGGATCCTTGAGCATAACTTTCCTCTTCCTGCCCCTTCTTTGTGAACTGATTAATTTTTATGAGAGCAGCTCAAAAGTTACACCCCCTGGACAGCTTCCACAGCTCCCAGAGCAGATCAGTTTCCCTTTATAAATGTTCATGGCTCTAAGAACTTTTCTTTCTTGGCATCCATCTCAGAGTATAATTAATATTTTTGAAATCATTTGACTGTACTACCCACACAGTTATACCTGCACATGAGCACAAACACACACACAGAGCTTTATGTTCTTCTATGAATTAACGTCTATTTTGCTCACTTATGTATTTATATAGCAGCTAACACAAGGCAGGCAACCAATGAATACTTTGGGAATAATAAAAAAAGAAAGAGGTATGTGAAAGGAAAAGAAAACAAAAAGAGAGGAGGAAATTTTTAAAGTTAAATCTATCTATCTATCTATCTATCTATCTATCTATCTATCTATCTATCTATCTATCTATCTGTCTATCTATTTTTGCTTTAGAAAATTCAGAGACTAGCAAAGTCCTAAGGAATGAATCAGGCATTTCTATATTTTATGAATAGGGAAACAGATCTGAGTGGGAAGAAAACAAGGGATTGTATTCTGAGAAGCCAATCTGATTTTGGGCCAACCACACCTCAGTAGACTGAGAGCCTCTCTTTCCAGAAAAGTCATGCAAAGGGCAGGGTCTTAACCCTCTTCAAGTTGTCTTCTATGAGTATTCAGAGCAGGCTGCCTAAGCAGGTGCCTGACCTGCCACCTGTGCTCCAGTGTCACTCTGACAGCACTAGGAGTCACAATCCTCCAGGCTGCCCTGCTCCACACTGGTGCCATCTGGCCCACAGACCACAGGGATACTAAGCCAAGGCAGGCCATGAGGGAGAATATCAAATGCGAGGTTTGCTGCCAAGATGTTACCAAACAGAGGCTTGGAGAGAACCCAGAGAGAGCTTAGCGGACCCTGCACATTCTTAATTATCTATTACTGTAAATAGAACCTCCACAATCTTCAACAGGTAGCAGAATGTGCCTTGTGTTCCACATTCTGCTGTTGTGAAGAGCTCTTCTGGGAGAAATTCAGCAAGGAGGAAGGTCCAAGAACAGTGCTCTCAACATGCAGGCTGTAAGGGACACTGCCTTTCCCCTGGGTTAGTGTGAAGAGTAAGCTGCCCATTCAGATGGCCAGAGACATTGATTCTCCCAACATTACTGATTTTGATCTAGGGATAGAAATAGTAACAGCAAACAAAGGGAAACTGATGAAGTACAGCTTTAGTCAGAAAAATGAGAGCTAACACTTCACAGGTTATTATGTTCCAGTTCCTAGTCTACTGTTCTGCTTGTGTTAACTCATTTAATCTTCTCTGGGAGCAATTTACCATTATTATGTCCACCTTGGAGATGTAAGATGGAGAAACAAAAGTATATGGACGTCAAGGAATGTGCCGCAAGTCACACAGCTGCTAAGTGGCACAACTGAGATCAGAACCCAGCCATCTGGCTCAGATCTGTGCTCTGAAATGGCTTCTGTCTGACTGGTTGGGAACCCCCAAACAGAGTGGTAGGCAAGGATCAATGCACCTTACAAAGCCAACAAAATCCCAATTGTGCAAAATATGGGGTCTTAAGGAGGGATCTCTGATTTTCAATGACGACTAAACTATGGTGAGTAATGCCCAACAGAGGTTTGTAACAAACAGCAACTGGAACTATTCATTACTTCATTCTGTGTTCCAAAAATATATGCCCTCTCCTATTATCTCATTAACCTTTTCCCAGGAATTCTAAAGTTACAGAATAGACTTCCTTCGTGACTTTCAAGTATAAGATCACAAACCTCAGAAGATTCAAGGAATAGGTAGTTTGACAGTAAAATCTGGGTTTGAACTTTAGTACAGTCATTTTCTTTTGGGCAAGTGACATTTTACAAAAAGACTACACAATATAAAACAATGACAAGATAGAAGATGAAAAATCATAGCCAAAGATCATAAAATTATACATAAACCATCAATCATACCATAGAAAAGGAAAAAGCACAAGTTCTGATAAAGTTGTGTGAGAATTTGATTTTGTTTTAGAAAATTAAGCTGACTTTATAGTTAGGTTTGCATTCGAGAATAAAAACATTCTGGCAAAAATGAGGATTTCCTGAATGGAAAAGGACAGAAAACACAGATCAATTTGAAAAGTATCTCAGTGCTTTAAAAGATACAGGGCTGAACCAATCAATATATAATTACCAAGATTTGGTTAACTGACTTAAGGGTGAAAACCTGGGAAGACTGAGTCCAATCCTAAGGTTTCTAGCTCAGGAAAGTCATAGAGGGCTATGTATTCATTCAGTCATTCAAGGGAAGGAGAACTATTTAATAGACAGCAAGGCAGAGTGAAGTGGGCAGAGACCAGAGACAATCCAATTAACCAAAGGAGAACCAGGATGGGTTTGTCCCTCAGCAGCAGGAAAGTTATTGCTGAGTAGAGGATCTTGAAGTGGATCCTCATCCCCAAGCCAAGGGCATGTGGCATTTTCTTCTGATGATGGTCATGGTGTGAGGGCTGCCTCTGCTCACAGGTATTGGCTTTATGGGGTGTTTACTTACTCGTGGCTCACAACTCTGCTCACATGAAAATAACTCTTCCCTCTAAGCAAGCGGAGCAGGGTTAGTTTCTCTGTCTAGACTAAGGAAGTCTTGTGTTGCACTGCAAGGTGGCAGCGACCAAGCAGATAAAAGGTTGATGGGGTGGGTGGCTTCCTGCTTGCATAACTTCCCTGAAATGTTAAAGTTTCCCACTCTTAACTCTTCTCTTTATTTTATTTATTTATTTATTTATTTATTTTGGAATGCTCAGGAAAATTTCTGCATGTTACGTCTCAGCGGCTTGTGGTATTTGCCTTGAGACTGCTTGGCTACTTTTCTCTACCTCACAGTCTTAGTCCTGATCTCTAAAATAGGATTATTTCTAAGTAAATAATATCAAGTCAACATCTCTTTTCATCTCAGTCACCAACTAGTCAATGTATTAAGCATCTAAGTGTTTCTAAGAAATGCTTTTCTCACTGAAATCAGTCTAACTTATAATTGGTTAAAATAGTGGCATACAAGCAAGGTAGAAAACATTTATGTTCAGATTCTCTCACTTTGAAATGGCTGTCTGATTGACTATAGCCATTGAGCTAGTTAAAAATCCCAGGCATTCTTACATGTTATGTTCCTTATGCCTTCCTATCTGTCCCATTACGGAAGAGTAATTGGATGTGACTTAAATGTGATGTGCTTGCATTCCTGCTAAAGTACCCATATTCTGCTCTTGCTTAACCCACAAGTCTAATGAAAAAAAGAGGTTCTAGAAGTTATAAGTAACTTCTCTTACAAGCGTGGTAGCACTCAGCCATGTCAGGGTTATATTCTTGTGTGGGTAATGCCATCCGAGTCAGGGATTGAGATTGCACAAGGAACTGAGGTTGTGCTCATCCATTCACAAGAAAATCAAGAAATGATTGAAAAAATATTTTTCCTCCAATGCACAAGAGATAAAGCAAAGTTTCAATAATAATAGTAAGTCAAAACAATAGTTTCAGAAGTGACAGCTGGATCAGTTACAGAGCACAAGCTCTGGAGTTGGCTGATCTGGGCTGACTTCCCTCGCCCACATCACACTAGCTCTGTTTCCATGAAAACACTGCCTAACCTCTCTGAGCATCTGGGTCCTCAACACAAAATGTGGCGATAATTACATATCCTTTCAGGACAACCTTGAGAATTAAATGAACTAATTCATATAAAGTAATTAAAATGGTCCAGTATACAAAGGTCATTTAATATCAGCTACATTAATTATGTATATCATCATCCTTTTTAGAAACTAAAAGAGAGGAGTTTGGAATATTTTGGGTAGGAACGGTATGGCTTATACGTAGGCTCTCTCCAAGCCTCGGAAGTCTAAATGCAGAATGGGCATTCAGAAATGAATGTCGTGGGTAGAGGACGTGACCAGATGAATTCTTCAGCCTTTAAAGTTCACAATCCAGTGTTCTCAGATTGTTCATCAACCTGTCAGCCTGCTGGCAGTTGGCCAGTTTTGTACTGAAGCCCTGGCTGTTTTCTACACTTTGATGTTACTAAAGGCATAACTGACTTGAGTTTTGCTGAAGCAAGGAACCACCTATATACTTGTCACAAGAGACTAGTCCATAGTCCATATGGACTAGTCCATATGTTAATGGATTTCATTGCATAAATAAAATGAAATAAGACAAGATAAATAAAGACAGCATTTGTGTGCAAATGGATGTTGAGGCCACATTTCAGTTTCAGGTTTTGTTATGGAGTCCTGGGGCAGCTTCCTGCTTCATGAAGTTTCCTGCTTTCTGCTTCTGTTCAGAATCTGTTACCAAGCTCCTCAGAGTCAAGGTGATAAAATAGGAGAGTTTAAATGATCCCACACTTGTTGATATGCAATTACATGGGTTCCTCTCAAATCTACTGAAAAAGAATATCTTGGGAAGGTGAAATGGGGGAACCCAGGAATCTACTTAATGAGGAACATTTAACTTATATTAAGGTTCAAGGTCTTTATCTTAGGGGTTTGTTATTTAGGAGAGAAATACACATAACAGTTATTGCTAATCTCAGGAAGTCTTTGATGGGTGTCAAAATAGAGACTAGAAGTTTAGGGTGCCAACAGAAAAGAGGAGTCATTCCAAACAGGTAGATGTGGAAGAGCCTCCAGAAGAAGAGCATGTAAGTCTGTTAGGGTTAGGAGCAGAAAAAGAATTGGGTCCAAAACAAGGAGTAATGCAACACAAGAATGTCCCTGGCAGAGGGAACCAGTTAAACAAAAGCACCAGGACAACACAGGACCAGAGTTTGTTGGAGCAGACAAGTAAGGCTGGGCTCAGGTGAAGGTGTGTGGAGAGCGGGTTACTTCTGCATTAGGCAAGAAGTCCCAAGGATGTACAGCTAGCTGGATGGGATGCAGGATGGAAAACCTTCAGTGCCAGCTGGTCTTTCTATGAGCTATTGAAGTTTTGTTTCTGCAGACGCGTCATAATCAGATCCCGCCTTTGCAAAGATCAGTGTTTTATGGTGAATGGAAGGGATGCACAGGTCCACAAACCATTGTCTCCTTCCCCAAATCAAAAAAGTGAGAGAAAGAAAAAGGGTTTGTATGTGTGTGTCTCACATTTTTTTTTTCAAATCCATATGGATCATTCTCTAGGATTGACCAAATACTGGGTCACAAGATAAACATCAATAGATACACTAAGATCGAAATCATACCAATATTTTCACTGACCATGAAGGAATCAAACTAGAAATAAACCATATGAAGAAGGCAAGAAACCCACCTACCATGTGGAGACTAAAACCCACACTACTGGAAGACTGTTGAATTAATGAAGAGATCAAAGAAGAAATTAGAAAATACTTGGAGAAGAATGACAATGTGTATGTGTGTCTCATTTGGTAGCAAAATCTGCTATGAAACAAAATATGGTTACTTAACTGTCAGTACTTAACCAACTTATCATGATTCCATGCATTCTGCTGCAAGAAAATGAATGTGAGAGCTACCCCAAGATCTATTTGGAGATGGTACAATATTTAATTTAGATTTCTTAACTCTGAAATTCTTCTGAATTTCAAAACACATTGGGGACTAAGGTTTTGTAAGAAATCATAGACCTTTACAAATGAGGAGGGAGGTTTAGTAGTCTCAGTGCCTTAAGAGTGAACGGACACCTTTTGAAAGTGGGTATATAAATGTGAGAAATCAATACTATCTTTTCTAGTGGCCAATATTTTAGGACCATTTACTTGTCAAGGTTTGCCAAAAAGGGAAAGTGCCTTAGGACTGCTGAAGTGATTTGGTTCTTATAATTGTGCTTCATTAATATGATCAGTCCTTGACTTCCTGTCACCCCAAATATAAGTAAGCCATTGATGCTGCAAATTGGAAAATAGATGGTGAATGGACGTAGATGAAAGCTGTTTCATCTTTGCACAGCTGTGTCTCCATTCACCAAATCCAGCAATTTCAGAGCTGCTGACATGGAAATTATGGAGTTCATTCATTTCACAGGTGAGGAAACTGAGGGCAGAGAAGGGACGCTCTTTGCTAGGTATCTGTGATATATGACAGAGGCTTTTCCAGGAATAGTGACTGGGAATCTCTGCTTGCCTTTATGACTTTAATCTCACAGAGAACAAGGAGTCCTCCCACTGTAATGACACATTGACTTGTATAGGGCCATTTAATGAATACACTGATAGTGATTTTCATCAATATATTATTATATCACCAGTGAATATTACTGAAGCCCCCTGGAACCACAAGCTTTTCATCTAATCAAGTACTGAAATGGCAAAGGATTTAGGTTTCAGTCCAGTCTATATCAATGGCTCGAACAAAAAAAATGAAAATTATAGAAATCAATTTTTTTTTCTCTTTAAAGGCATTTAAGCTTACATAAAATCATTAAGTTAGATAGAATAGACATTGATATAGCCATGTGAATGTGTAAATTCCTAGAAAAATCATGGGAACACGGAACTAAATGCTCACCTAACTCTGCAAAGTGAAGTTTTTAAGCTTAGAAGCATTAGAAAAAATTGACAACAGAAAAGATCTACAGATATAACTATAGGCTCACATTTATTTTTGTATGATTTAAAAAAAAAATAACCAAACTAAGAGGCAAAAATACAAGGGGAAATATTCTTAGCCAATGTTTCTTTCTCATACTGGTTGTTCTTTTCTCTACAAAGAACTTATGTAAATTAGTGAGAAAAACCTCAAGATACTTAGATAATCAGTTAAGGACAGGAGTAGATATTTTCCAAAAGAACAAATAATGTTAGCAAACAAATTCATGACAAAATGTCTACATTGGGCCCTCCCTGGTGACGCAGCAGGTTAAAGCACAGCACTAAGAAGCTAAAGCCACTTCCGCATGAGTTCGATTCCCGCCTGTTCTGCGGGTGCTCCACATGGCGCGGCAGACCTCTCTTGGTCCATCCGCTGCTCCCCTCAGCAGTGTACTTTGTCCATCTGCCTGTTCTGCTCCCCACTCTGTCTCTGGTGAAGCCTCTCGTGGCCCCTGAGCATCTGGCCTGTACCCCAGTTCTGTATGCACAAATAAATATTAAAAAAAAAAGTCAACATTGTCCTTTAGTGAAAATGGTGGAGGTACCACAGGTTTCCCCATAAACTAGCACAAATTAGAACAATGACAATGATCAACGAGGGTGGAATATGATGAAATAGATATCCTGCTACATCATTAGTGGTAACAATTTTGGAAAGTTACTTGGCAAACTCAAGTAGTCCCATTCCTTTACCAAGCAATTCTACCTTTGGAAAGATAACCTAAAAAAAAAAAAAGAGAGAGAGAGAGAAAAGAAAAAAAAAATGAACCCTGTAACCTTAAAACAGAGATTTATTGCACCATTATTTATAGCAATGAAAAATCATAAACAGCCATCATGTTCAACAATCTGGTAAAAACAAATCAGAAAGTATCTATTCAAAATGATATTCTACAATGTGAAGTAATGTTTAATCCTAGGTTAAAACAGGAAAATGCTTTCATGACTGAATAGTAATGAAAAGATTGGGAATCGAAATAACATACAGAATGATTATAACTCAGTAAATAAATAGAATCTACGAACAGAAAAAAAAAAATCAAATCCTGATTGGAAATAAAACAAAAGGATTATTATATCTGGTTGCTGAGAATGTAAGCAATTTAATTATTTTCTTCAAACAAGCTTCTACTTCCCAAAATATCTTTGGATACTGCATAGATTGTAATTTGACTTGGATATTTATTTCAGTGAAATTAAAGTCTTACATTAAAAAGTCAATACTATTTGTCTGGCTGTTTATCCCAGTAAGAATGACAAAAGATATTTCTTTGGAAATGATAAGAAACTTCACATTAGCACTAATATTACAGGGCTATCTGACTTAAATCCTTTGGCGGAGGTACTTTGTGTCTCAGGAATTTGAAGTGCTTTTTTGTCTAACTGCACCATAATGATATTGCTGTCAGGTGGGTGTTGAAATGTTCACATTTTACAGAAAGAACCAAGGAAGTGAGGAACTTAAATCCAAGCCCCGGCTCTGTGGCTGTGGGGGTGCTTTTAGACACCGAGACAGCTGTTTATTGATTTTCAAGGTGAGAGGGTCCTTGGAGATATTACAACCAACTCTTATAAAGAAAGCAGAGCGGTTAAGCAAATTACCTCACAGCAATTAGCCCCCAGGTAAACAGAATGTTAGGCTTTATAGATTGTCACTTATAAGAAAGACTAAAATAGATACAACTATAGCGCAACTGCTCGATTTTGTTCCAAATAAATAGTTTTTCTGTTGCCATCATCTTAGGACTTATATTAAGGGAAAGGCACATTTCTGTGATCTGTAAGAAAGTATGTCCCTGAAGACCTAGGACATTTCAAGTTCTTTCCTCTTAGTTCTATCCAAGAGCTACATTTCAACCCAGGTGGGATAACAGTATCAATGAAAGTCTTGAGCAAAACATTTCCTAGGTGTGCCACAAGCCCAGGCTTTGTAGACCAGATTCCAGCAGAATCTCCGAACTATGGGAGAAAAATATAAGGTTCAAGACAAAATACAAACAATTTGGCAACAAGAAGAAAGAAGCTCTGGGTATGCTTATTTTCTAATCTCTCCTGAAGTTCAAAATAAAGTCCAGGCTTCCTCATTGCATCTGATACAGATTAAGAGAGTCAGGTTCCTGCTGGATGCGCTCTATACCAAATAACTGGGCTAAGTGACAAGAGAAAGTTTTACAAAATTGTTCCCCTGTGTGGCTGTGGTTTAGTCATGTGTAATTTTTCCAGTGTGCTATTTAGAGGCTTCTGGACCTGTCTTCATGGGATTGAAAGAGAGGAAGTGCAGCCCATATCAGACTGGGAATGACTGGAGGCTGGTGGTGAGTCATCCCCCACCCAGCACTGCATCACCAGCCTGTCCTTTAAGCTAGCCCGGTGTGTCTCCCCTGAAAGGAG
The DNA here is from genome assembly GCF_000260355.1 of Condylura cristata. Classification (NCBI taxonomy): domain Eukaryota; kingdom Metazoa; phylum Chordata; class Mammalia; order Eulipotyphla; family Talpidae; genus Condylura; species Condylura cristata. The sequence goes on along the minus strand of NW_004567114.1, from coordinate 55,293,275 downwards.
GACTCCTGTGGCTGGGCTCTGTCTAAACATTTGAAATAAATCTAAATCAGAGACGAAGGCAACAGAAATCGGGATGCGTGCTTAATTGGGAGGAGAAATATCGCTTGCAGCAGCAGCAGAACTGAATTATCCCAGGGCAGATGGAGTTTTAAAATTGACAGTGTAAAGTAATGAACTTATATTTAAAAGTCAGACCTCAAAACGGAGAATCCAAATGAACAATGAAACCAGTTTTATTTTATGAGTTACTAGTTTTATTTTAAATAAAGGAAAAACAATTTATTTGGACTGTACAATTTTTTTTTAAGAAAGCTATGTATAGAGATCATTAACATTTTCTCTTATGTAAAGTAAAAATGTTCTCAGATCTAACTATTTAGGTTTTTTTAGACAAATGCACTTTTCAGAGCTATTTCAAGAGATGAATGAACTACAACACACCTGCCAGGTCAAAACAAACAAACAAACAGAAAAGGTAAATAAGCGAGCCTGGCAATACCTAGTGAAGCTAGGGTTCAGAACAGCTAGAACACTGCTACATTGCCAAGAGAAGTGCAAAATATTACAACCATTTGGAAAACTGCTGGCAGTTCCTGATAAAATTAAGCATGACATTCCTATGACCCAGCAATTCCACTCCATTCTGTGTACCCAGGGGAATGAGACTTAGAAGAGAAGGCTATTCATTACAATGCGAGGCTGGAAACAACCCATATGTACACCCAGAGGAGAATGGATTAACAAATCACAAATGTCTAAACAACAGAATACCTCTCCATAGTAAAAGGGAGTTATTTATACCCAAACAAATAACAACACAGATGAGCCTCAAAAGCAAGCTGAAGGAAAGAAGCCCAACCTAAAGGAACTAATACAACACATTATATGATTCCACATGGAAAAAGTTCAAGAACAGGCAAACGTCCGAATCGTGGTTAGCTCTGGGATGGGGACCCAAGGGAGCATCCTGTGATGCTAAAGAGGTTCTAGATCTCAGTCTGGGTGTCCTTCAAGTGGGTGTTAACACATGTACAATATCATAGAGCGGTTCACTTAAGGAGTGTTCATTGTACTACATGTATATTATACCTCAATAAAATTATACCTGAACTAAATAAAAATAATACAGTAATATTTGCCAGAGGTATGGAAAGATAAGATCTAGGAAAAAACAAAACAAAACAAAACCCTGGGTCCAGAAACATGTGTCCCCTTTTACATGTGTTTGTGTTCAGAAAAGTTTACGGTTGAATTGACAGTATCAAAATGTAACAGGCATTATTTTTTGACGAAAATTTTTTCTCTTTTTAAATGAGGATAGTAGAAAAAAGCTTGCATGAATGGTTGTAGGAGTAATTTCATTGGAAGACGAGACACTTGTTTTTAAAAGCCTAAAGACACCAGGGACAGGGTGGAGGACTGTGTGTGCCTTGGTGGTGGGTGTGCTTGGAGACCACACCTGATGGTAGACCCTCTACTGGCAACCATGTAGCCAATGGTCCTGCAATAAAAACATTACTAAAATAAAATAAAAATCCTGCAAGGTGCATACAAACAGTCCTGAGGGAAGCCAGGAATAAGCAAGAGCAAGAGTTGGGGCAGCTACTCTGTCCTCCGTTTTCTTTCCCTCACTTACTGTTTTGAAGCAGATCTCTTTTTTGAACAAAATATTAGATCTCCTAGACATAACTCAAGTAAGCACAGCCTGCTCTGGATGGAGGAAGGAAAGGATGCCAGAGCACCTGGAATTCTGTTTCAATGTTTTCTGACACATCTCCAGGTCCCCAAGGGTTTGCACAACAGTATTCTGGGAGAAAATTGTCAAATTTCAAGTGTTAAACGTTTCCGCTCCTAAATCCAACTTGAAGGGGTCTTTCCTCCCTTCCTTCTCAATACTCTTATATAAACCTTTCTCTTTTTTAGATCAGACTAGCCTCGTTATCCTTCTCAGAGTTGTCTTGCATATACCTGACTCACCCTTTCCCCTGGAATGCTCCAGTGCGCCTCTTTTTCTGTGTTAATGCTCATTCTTGATGGCTCAGCTACATTTCCATATCCCATGGGATAGCTTTCCAAGCCACACCAACCAGTTGTAAACCCCATCTCCCAGAAATTCTTCTCTGCATGATTCACTTGGTTAATTAACTTTTCAAGATTCTCTCTTAGTGATTTATTGCTACTGTAAGAATTACCATTAATGTTTGAAAGCAACACAATTTTTTTTTTTTTACTTTTTTAGAGTTAACATTGCATTATAACATGATATAAATTTCAGGCCAATACATTTATTATCTTACAATTGTCAGTTAAAAGCTGACATGGATCTCATAGGCTACAAACAAGGTGTTATATCCTTCTGGAGGATGTTTCCTGGCTTTTTTCATCTTCCAGAGCTACCTACATTCCTTGGCTCATGGTCCCATTGCTCCATTTTCAAAGTCAGAAAAAGGTTCTTTACTTTTAGGTAATGTGATTAGATCAGTCCCACACAGATAATCCAGAATAATTTCCTCATTGCAAATCCTTATCTTTAGTCCCATCTGCCAAGTGCCATTCCCCCTGTAAGGTCTAACAGTGAAAGGTTCTGGGGCCTGAGATTTGCCCACCTTTGGTAGGGCCACAGCTCTGATCACCAGAGATGCTTCTAGAAGCGACCAAGAGTGTGAATCACTTCTAGTAACTTCCCAGTGCTACAGACAGATAGCCAACAACAGATTATCAAACACTAAGGAACATGATTTAGTGATAAACTCAGTTGCATACACTTCTATATCTCTTCCACTAGTTTTGTGCTAATCTTGGTTGAGATCATTTGGGCTTTCTTTTTATTTTTTTTCAAACAAGACAGTAAAATATGAAACATTTAATCAAGAAATGAGATCTGATAATAGCTCGTAAGGTAAGGGAGGTTGATGGGCTGGATATAGCAGAGTTTCTGGGCTTACTGCTTCATTTAGACCTTTTTGTTTGTAAGTAATTTCCTGGGCCTTTTGTATAAACAATATGATTGTGGGAGACCTAAATTTAACCAGGTGATTCATTTTAAAATTTCACCAAGAATCACATGAAGTTATACACATTTTGCAACATATTTATCTTTGAAGATTTTTGCATTTAATTTGAACTGATGTATCTATGTAAGAAGACTAATAACATTAGTAACATTCAAAAGTGATTTGTAACAGAAACCAAGTTTCTTTTACTGATTTCCTCTGAATTATCACAGATGTCTATGGTCTTCCTTTAAAATTTCTGACCTGCTGGAGTCCTCATTTTTGGTACATGCACTTGGTTCTTCTCTCTTTTTGTTGTCTTCTTGAAATAGTAATTAGCACGGGTTGGAACTTATGCTGGGAGTCAAGGTGACACAGGCACACCTGGGTACCTGGGTTCCTGTCTAGAAGCACACATCTCACTGCCCGAGTACCTATGCAGTATCTCTCAGGGCTTTATCCTCTATTACTTTCCATTATGCTTTCTTAACTTTATATTTTTCCTCCCCTATACTATACAACTTAAAGACAGAATTTTCATCTCAATTTTCTGTAATTCTTTGTGCAGCCTCTTAGACAAAATTCTCCATGTAACTATTGGTATCTAAACAGAACTCCAAAATTTAGTATGCCTAAAAGTTCAGCGACAACCAGAAATCCAATGTGAGCTTTGTCTATGGTCAAAAAAATTTACAAATGAGGAAAATTTATTTCGTTATCTGTACCTTAGGAATATAACACAGAGGGATAAAAAGATTATGAACTTCAAAGTTAAAAACCTAAATTTAGAGCAAAATTTCATCATTCACTTTACTGATAAACTTGGATTAATTATATAACATTGTGTTTTAATGTTCCCATGTATGAAAGTGGGAGCTATTACATACGTTACGGAATATTTGCTAGTCTTAAAAGAATTTTTTAAAATGGACTGGTACCTGTAGATACTAGATTTATCTCTCTGTCCCCACCTCTCTCTTTTGCTCTATCCAAGTTTTGTTCTCTTTGCTGCATTAGGATAGATTGAGGGAACCAAATCTAGACAGGTTTTGATATGGTCGCTGGGGAGTAAGAACAATGCTATTTGTGATGTAACTGGAGGGCTGGCTTCACTGCACAGGGAAAGCATGCCAGAGGTTTAGCACCAGGAATGTTGCTCTTCTGAATGATCTTGTCAGTCATGCATATTAAATCCAAAAGAGCTAAGGAAATGGAAAAAGCAATATGTTCCCCAAACCACATCTCCTATCCAAACATAGATCCAAAGTCATTGTTCTAGTTTAGTGTAAACAATAAAGGTGACTCTCTCCACTGCTGCATCACGTCTACCTGGGCAGGTCAAGCTTTGCTTCTCAGTGGATAGGGGCCCATTGCTTGAAGGTTCCTAAATACTCACTTAAAGCGGATCTATTTGACTAAAGCCAGTCATTGGAAAGTCACCATCCTATTTGTATCCTGGCTATTAAAAAGCATGTTGAAAGGCTTGACTTTGCCTCTAGTAGCAGTGTGGTCGAAGGTAAGATATTCAGCCTTTCTGTACCTCAGTTTCCCACATAGATAGCATCCTTTCCATACAGAAAACTTCTGTGATTTACTTGAATTTGGTTTGTATGATTTTTTTTATCTATTGAAGGTCAGAAGAGGGACAGATTAGAAACCATCACAAACTGAATTGATTCAAACTTGCCATCTACTCTTTGGGGCTATTTATTGTAAAGTCCTGATGGAGATTTGTTTATTTATTTATTTACATATGTTTTACTTCATTGTTTGCTTTCTTTTCTCAGGTGTCATCCCCGTAGAATTTCCACCACCTGGAGTTTTAAGTGTTAGGAGACTTAGATTCAAATATTCATCCCGTCTTTACACAAGGCGGTCTATATTTTCTAAAAAATAAAATGGACTAGTAATACCTACTACAGGAGTGTCATCTTACATGAGGACCATAGGAAAGTCAGTCTAGGTTGGCTGAATCTGAATCTTGCTGTGTCCTTCTTACTCTACGGTTCTGGTCCTTTGCTCCCCTGTCCCAGTTTGTCTAAGAAAACCTTGACAACCTACAGGAAACTTGCTGTTCTGATCTATAAACAGCATGGAACCTAAGACTTCATCATCCAACGATTTCTGAAAGAAAACTTGGTCATTCTGCATAATGGCAGCATATCATTCATCAAAGTCTCCCTTTGGTCCACATCTTATAGGCTTCTCTCTCAGCTGGAGTCTCCTTTGTTTTCATAACATTTTTTTAAAATTTATTTACTCCAATCTTCATGACATTTTATGAGTTAGTTTCTAACCAAAATTTGACCAGTACAAGGTCGGCTTGTAGTGAAAGCTCATGAAAGTTTTGCTCATAAATGTGTGCACATACACACCCTTTGCAGAATATGGGTCAGTGGCAGATAAGTTGTGGCCACAGCAATGCTTTCAGCCGTTGTAGTAACTAGTAGTTATGGAAACCTGAGAATAAAAACTGAGCTGAAAAAAGTATGCACACTCTCACACACAGAACATTTATAAACTATTTCTAATTAACATTTCTTAGTCACAGGATTTCCCTTGATGGTGAATGCACCTTGATTAATGATGTACTTCTATTGTTCCAAATAATCATATTTTCTTTCAAAAGTCTTGGGAATGACAATTCTATCTGTTTATTAGAAGGTCTAAGAACTGTCTCTATTCTTCTCAATCCAAACCTTACTACTGTAAAATAAGTGATGTTACATGTTACTTTTCAATTTGCATATAAATTGCTCCTTTAAACTAAAAAGATGCTGGGTTAAAGATGTATTAATGATATTTCACAATGCATGAGAAATTCTAAAATCAGTTAGGTAAATGGCATAAATTTACTTCATTTTTCTGAACTCATTTTAAAGATTTTTATATTCAGCAATGCAATCAATAGGTCAAAACCAGTAACTGTCTCAACTGACATTGATTATGATCTTTTGTGTGCAGAAAATATATTTAGCTTTCTATGCCTGGAGAATTCCAGGTTCAGTATGTATTGTATTCAGCAACGTTTTCTTTCACTGGCTACCTTATTTTTTAAAGTTATTTGATTTGTATATTTTAAAGGCCTGCTTTGCTATAAAATCTAAGCTAAGAATGGAGTATTAATGATAAATTTTAATTTGAAGGTTAAAGGAAAATGAAAGATCATGCTAAAACACACAGCTTTCAAGTTATGTGGATCCTTTACTAGAGGAAATCTTGCTAAGTTAGATTTCGAAGCAGGCAAACCAACGGACTTTTTACCTCCTCAATGCAGTAAACAGATAGTAGGGAAAATACCAGCTCAGGGAGTTGAGTTATCTATAGTGAAGATATAAATTTTGAGGTATTTTAAAAATAAGTTTAAAAACACATAGGCAAGCATTAAATTTTATTAAAAACTTATAGAAAAGAATTTTTCCATCATAATGTGGAGTAGAAAAGCATTATGTAGAGCTCTCTAGATCTATGCAACATCATCTAAATTTATAAAAAATGTATTTGGGGAGCATTAGTGAGAGTAGAAAAAATACAGCAAACTGTTAATTAGCATTTTGAAAATGGAATGGCCACAGAGGAGTCTTGGCATTTTAAGCAATTTCTCTTCATTGTACTTTGTAGTTTTGCTCTTATGAATAATGAAAAGGGGCTGCTTTTTAATAATCCTTAAAAACAACAAGAACAAAGTAGTTGCCTAAATTGCTCTTGTACTAGAAGAAATTATAGTGAAACATTTTTTTCCATGAAAAAGAGACTGATATTATACCCTCTTTAAAAATTTTACTAAACCCTTCTTTTTCATTTCTTTTGGAATATACCTGTTCTGCTCCCTCTTCTGACCCTTACCCTTCCTTCCTCATCAACTGGGAAGCTTATCAGTTGTCTCTCTTGACAACTGTCCTTTCCACATGGACTCAAACTGTCATTTTGCTGCTTTACATGGCACATTTCACAGCAAAGGCATCCTGAGTCCATCTCTCTAGCCCACATCAACTCCTTGAGATCCAAGTAGCAAGCTCCTTTCCACTTGGGTGTCTACACTAGGTCTACAGACCATAACATGGCCGAACAGCATCACTGTCTGTTACCACCTCCCTTTCCCAGTCTTTCCTCATCCACACACTTCCTCAAATCTTTCACTTTACAGTAAATGACATCACTGTTTACTCTGCTACTTCTCCTCAAATCCAGTAATATCCTTGATTTCTTCTCTTCCTCACCACGTCACTCCCTCACCCCGACTGAAGCCACCTTGGCATACATCCTAAATATACCACTTCTATGGCTTCCTAGTGGCCATCACTAAGCACATCTCCACGGGAACTCTGCAAGAGCTACCTACCTAAGTGATGTGCACACTGACCCTTGTGGTGCAAGGGTATGAAACAGGTCATGTCACATTTCAGCTTGAAAACTGTGCTCCTGTTCACTACCCATAGGATAAAAATCTAAGCTCCGTATCATGAAGACAAGGCCTGACAGGATCTGAACCCAACTACTGGCTCTGTCTCACTTTGCCATCACTCCCCACGTGCTCCATCCACACATACCATTTTTGCTTCAAATATTTTGTCCCTTTGCCTGGAAAGCTCTATCTCAAGTCTGCCTCCACTAACTACACAGATCGAAACTGACCTTAAATTAGCACACTCCCTATTTTCTCTATGACTCAGGTTATACCAGGACCACCAGGTGAGCAGCTACTTTGGGAGACTCCAGCAGTCCAAGAGAAGTCAGAGTCAGGGTTGCTGACCCCTCTTTGCAGAGAGGCTACTCCCTGGTGCAAGGTGTCAGGTCAGGCAAACCCATCGCCAGGGGCGCTAAACTCTGGATTACACAGCCCAAGGACAAGTGACTGGGATTTGGCAGAACATAAAAGCAAAGAAGAAATTACAATGGAAAATGCACTTAAAATAGAAACAGGTAAAATACACACTAGTAGAATTTGTGCCAACCAAATACATCAAACCATATTTACAATTCTATGTTATCTTTAGGGATAAGCAGGAAAAGGAATTGTAGGATTGCTGCAGTATATTGCTAAATGTGTGAAAATCTGCTTTTTTAACCTGGAAAATTCTTGAAAAATCAGAATATTAGGCAACAACAGAGTGCTGCACATGGTGACTTAGCTTTGAGTAAGGCCCAGGCTGGAATCTGCCTCAGGGAACCCAGCCCTGAGTAGCCAGGTCTAGTGTGCAGGTGCTCCACAGGCACATGGTCTGACAGACAGACATCTCCCTGCATGGCTCTCACAACAACCCTGAGCTGGCAGGCGCAGGGACTGATATCTCGGGACTGTATGCAACGTGACCCAAAAAATCTGCTCTCAAGGCAAGATCAGCCATGATCTTCTAAGTCCTAGCACATTAAAGCATAAAACTGTGGGAGGTGGGAAGGACCATGTTCTGGGGCCCAGTAAACATGTTGGTTCTGGTTCTGCCATCACTCAGCATGTGTGACTTGGAGCCTGGCACACAGTGGGAGCCTCAGTTTCTTCATGTGTAAAATGGGCAGAATTACAAATGTTTAACCCCACTACAGGGCTGTTCTGAGGAGCAAGTATGGCTCCTGACCCCATCTCCTACCACTCATCTGGCAGCTAACTAGCATTTGCCAAATCACTGTTAAAATCTTCCACGACTATTTAACAATGTATAAAAAATTGCTATTTAGGTATCATCCCATCTATTTGAAAATCACATACTTTGCCTAAATGTATCCTTGAACAGTTTTGACAGTTTATCAAAGTAATAATAAGGCTTGGAGTGACTGGGTATCAGTTGCAAAAGTACATTACTGCTCCTCAAAGTGTGGCGCACATGTGATACTATCTGGACCTGTTCTTCAATAAGACAGACACTGAGATGAAGCATTTAGAAACTTCTGTAAAACCTGGCATATTTTTTTTTAAAGATTTATTTATTTGTGCATACAGAACTGGGGTACAGGCCAGAGGCTCAGGGGCGGCGAAAGGCTTCACCAGAGACAGAGTGGGGAGCAGAACAGGCAGATCTATGAAGTACACTGCTGAGGGGAGCAGTGGGCGGGCCAGGAGAGGTCTGCCACGCCATGTGGTCACCTCCGGGGCAGGCGGGAATCGAACTCATGAGGAAGCGGCTTTAGATTCTCAGTGCTGTGCTTTAACCCGCTGCGCCACCAGGGAGGGCCAAACCTGGCATATTTTAATGACTACTGTATTAGTTAATACTTCTTAAAAACTATGGACTTTTCTCTTTCATTTCATTTTTTTTAGCAATCCCTTTTTATTCTACTTCACTAAAACAATGGCCCAAGCAGAATGGAAATTGAAAAACTGGTTCTTTACCACACAGATTATTTTAGAAGTCAGCAGTAGAATGTTGAGATTTGAGTTCTTTTTCTTACTCATATAATTTTTTATTTGCAAACCTGAGTTATGCACCCAGCCTTAATGCTGCACACACCTACAATGCCAGGAGTTGGCTGTGATTAGGACGTAAATCAGAATCATTAAAGTGTATGAAACTCTATCTTAAAAGATGCTGCACAGGAGGACTTCCACTCAGGGGATGCCAACAAAGAGAAGCAGCTGTTAGGGTAACTTCATTTCTTTCATCACAGTGGCATATTTTTGATATCACTCACTCCTGCAATGGCCAATGGGCAATGACTCCCCCCTTGTTTGGAGGCCACAGTCTTGGAAACAAACGCTGAAGAATGAGTCACCTATGTCTTTGTGCTGAGCTACTCTGAAGGGAGAATGACTGTAACCCCAGTTAGAACCCTAGCTCGAGGGTAACTTAAGAGGGAGGAGAAAAAAAAGTCTAAAGGCAATTAATCTTCACTGGAAATTTTTAGAACAGTCAACATGAACATGAATTGCTTTGCTGTAATCTAATTTCCATGTTTAATCTTGGGTTTTAAAATCATCAGTTAAAGACAATGAGTGATGAAATATTCTCAGTCTTTGAATAAACTTTTTTAAAAAAGATTTATTTACTTATACATACATGACTGGGGTACAGACCAGAGGTGCAGAAGTGGTAAGGGGATTCATCAGAGACAGAGTGGGGAGCAGAACAGGCAGATCAACGAAGTACACTGCTGAGGGGAGCAGTGGACGAGATAGGAGAGGTCTGCTGTGCCATGTTGGTCATCCCTGGCTGGGGATTGAACTCTTGCTGAAGTCTTTCAGACTAGCTTCGTAGTGCTGTGCTTTAACCCACTATGCCACCAGGGAGGGCCCTGAATAAATTTTGTTGCCTTGGTCTAGATTTTACTAATCTCAGAAGGCATAGCCAAGGAAGTAGAAGTGGGATAAAGCGGTCTCCACAACATGGCAAAACATTCTTTTCCAGGGGAGGCATTTGAAGATACCGGCTGAGAAACACTAGAGTGGGCAGGCAGTGTGGCCTTGGCTTCCCTCTGCTGTGTTGCTTGTTTTATTTTTCATGTCATTCTTAGCTGCTCAGGTTTACTGGAAGTTACTGAGCCTTAAATTATGCATCATCTGTCACTGTCACTTGATAATAGGCACTAAAGCTGGTATCAAAAATATGCCACTGTGATGAAAGAAATGAAGTTATTCCCTAGGCTGAAGTCAGTATTTTTCTGATCAGTCATTTGGCATTCAACATGATTTTCTGAGTTTTAGTTACAAGGCACATTTTAAAGTTGTCCTTGATCCTCTATTTTTAGCATGGTAGATTAGTATCATTTCATTATTAAGGTGTGTAATACCATTTTATTTATTCTCATCCTAAAGATTGAGTTGTGAAGTCTGCATCTAACTGTATAGTCAAATGCTTAGCTTTTTGTTTTACTTTGCTTTTTTAAATGAACTTCAAAATATTAGAGCAATGACTTCTGGTACTGTCCTCAAGAAAAGAAAGGAAGAAAACCTACAAACTCTTGATAATTACAGAGAGGCTGACTATTTTGTTTCTCACTTTCAAAGAATATATGCATCCCTTCTTTCCTCATTAGGACCACGGGACAGTCTGCTGCATACCAGGGCCTCAGCCCCCGACGCCCTGTAGTGGACTCTGCAGATGTCTGTCTCTTCCATAATCATGCACTGCTCGTCACACAGACTCTTTCCTTTTCTCAACTTTGGCATTTAAAATGGATATTAGAAGGCTGCCTGTGCATGATTTCCCGATGGAGATGTGCATCAACAGATCAAGATTTCTGAGCTTGCATTTACATTTTTTCAGTTTCTGCTTTTGCATTTTAGTCTTTTGCTCATACATTTCCAAAGCATGTAGCTTTTAACTTAACAATTCCTGCTCCTTTTCAGAAAGTGATCTCAACTGTTTCAGACATAAGGACCAGAAAGCTGGGTTGCTGCAAAGCAAAACATGAGTCTCCCTGAGCTTTCACCATTATTACTGCAAGTTATTTATCACAATGCTTAGGTCAACACTGTCTTTTTCAAGGAAAAGAGAGTGAAGCATGGATGAGGGCCATTTGTCATGTTTCTCAGAGCTTAACAAAAGCACACAATTGTGTTGCACCATCATGACTGTCTGTAGATCAGCCTGGGAGTTCCCAGCATTCCTGTAGTGACTCCCCATGCAGAGATGGAACGAAAACGATGACATTGAGATAAGAGCGCCTATGAGATGGCTTAGCAGATTCTATCATTCAACTGTGGTTCACAACCAGACTCAAATAATTTATTCTGCTGTGGTAAAAAAGAAGTTTTCAAGAGCCAAGCAGCTAAACAGATGTTGCCCTGACTTATGCAGTCATTACACGCAGACCACAGAGCTTGGAATGTTTCACTATTAAAGCAATTCCTATTTCTGTTGGTGCTACTGTTCCTGGTATACTAGTATTTCACCCAGAGCCCCCCACCCTGAGGTGATGGGTCTTACTTACCAAGAGTAACACATTTGGTAAATCATTTGCACTTTTAAAGCTATTCCAATAGAGGGAAATACATATTTTTTTACTTTATCCTTCTTTTAAGGAACAAGGTGAAGTTATAAAGACTTTTTGAAGTTATAGAATTTAGTATAAAATATGCCATGGTATGTTCATGAAAATAGTCTTCATCTCTTTTTCTCCTCTTTCCAATCAATTTGCACACATAGCTATATTTGACTAGTTCTAATTGAGCTCCAAGATAATTTTTCTCAAGTAAAAGTAAAAGAAATAAGTCAATTAATCAATCAATTAATCGATTGATTGCTCCCTCTTTTCCTCCTCAGGCTTTTTCACAGAATAATAGAAGACAAAATATGATCCTAAAAGAAAATTTCAATGCTCAGAAAAGAATCAAAAACTGAGTTTGTACTTTCAGAAATTCACTGGCACTTTAAAGTGGTTTCTTAATAGGGCTTAACAGACAGATAAATGCCTTTAAAAAAATTGCTGTTTTAACTATGACAGTTAATGCAGTTATAACTCTGATTTTAAAGTAAGTACCAAGAACAACAAGATGACTGTTAAGTACAGGCCCTGAAGATTGTAACCAGAGTGTGTAACTTCAGGTAAAATCACTAGTAAGAAAACACACCAGCCCTGGGTTTTAGGTAGATATGAATTTCATGACAAGGGAATCAGGTGATATCCACCTAAATTGCTATAAAAGCTTAACTGAGCTTACAGAAGAGTAAGATTGACCAGGTAGAAAGGTCCAGCTCTTATCCCATTTCATTCTCACATCACCTGGGGAAATCTACAGCTAAAACATTCAGCTGGATACTGATGTGATAGCACAAATCACATCACAGCCCTGAGGCGAGATGTGGGCAATATAACAGAAACCATAGACAGAAGCCTTTTTACCTGGGGCAAATAAATCCAAGCTTTGCGATGATGCAATGAACAGCAGTGCAAAATTTCTGCCAGTTTCTCTAAAGGTGAACTTTTAATTTTTCAAAGAAGTTTAACCCCTACCTGATTGTATTAGAATATATCTTGTTTACTTTGCAGGGTGTAAGGGGAATTTTTTTTTTCTGCTTTTCAGAAAATTGTAGGGAGAACACACATCCAAACTTCACCAACTACTCCCTGGAATCTCTGATACCTGGGAACCTACCTTTTCAAAATGTGATGCATTAGCACCCCTGAGAGACTTTTAGAAACACAGACTACTGGACTGCACCCAGACAAACTGACTCAGAACCTGCATTTTACTAAGATGCCAGGAGATCTAAATGTACATTCTAGTTGACAAGCTCATTTTAAGAAAATGAGTCCAGAGTAAAATTCAGCCTCGTCGAGGAAACAGAGGCAGTTAACTCATGAACTCAAGCATGCCCAATCTCAGACATTACTCCCAGGATCATCCTGCCATGGATAAAGTAGACATGCACACAGCAGTCCTGCCATTCAGGATCAGCTGAGGAAAATCAAACAGGAAGGACAGCTTCAGGACACCAGAGGGAGAAGGCGCAACTGAACAGCTGGTGCTCCTGACAATTTCCAGGGTGATGGGGCAACTCTAAATTAGTGAGGCAAAGGTAAAACTTTTATACCTTTTACTCTAAATCTTTTCAATAGTCTTTTCGATTGTGACAACTCATGTAATGATTTTGCATAATAAATCAAGCCCAAAGGCTTGAAAGGCTTTCCCCTTTTAAGGGCTCACGTGATGAGGTTAGGATTTAAATATTTTTCCCCTCCAAAATAGGAAAATTTAGAGGGAAGGTAAACAAAAGTACTTGAGTTCCTGTATCTTGTACCTTCTTGATAAAGTACTTGCAAAGTGTCTGGCACCAGGAGGTTCACTGCATATTTGTCACTGAAGGGGGCTGTGAGAAAAGTCTGGCACCAGCACCCCAAGTGACAGAGGCACCCACATCCATCTGTGATCCAGGAGCTGAGCACCTAGAGCAGCCTCCCCAAGTGTCACTGCACTATAAATACCCAAAGGAAATCCCCAGGGCTCATATTTCTAGTTAAATACTAATTGCACCTAAGTTCTAGAAAAATTGGCTAGCCACATGCTAAAGAATGAATTTGGATACCTACCCAATATGAGACACAAAAATGACCTCAAAATGGAGCATAGACTTACATGTAAGAGGTAAAATGTACAAATCTTGCTATTAGTCTTTGAGATTCTGGGGTTAGGAAACAGTTTCATAGATATGATACAAAAGCATACGAGATGAAAGGAAAACAAATTAAATTGACATAATTTAAATAAAACGAACATCACTGTCAAAGGTGTGCAAGGAAGCCACAGATATTTAAGAATCATGAACACATAAGAAAAGGAAGTGGTTATTTCTTTAAAAAGCAAGAAAAAATAACTGCAGATGTAAATGTCGAATCAAGGGGAAATCTTGATTAGTTGGTGAAATGAGAGAAAGGGAAAAGATTCATTTAAGAAAATACTCTAGAACTGGTAGCCTGTCAAATTAATTGAGTGGGGATTTATCTGTTCGCTTTGAATGTGTTTTCTTATAACATGCGACTAAACTGAGCATCTGTTGGGTACCATCTTCTCCCAAGTGGCTGGTACAGTCTTACCCTAGATTATAACCAACTGTGGACAGATGAAATGTGAGAAAGCAAAATCGCAACCTCTCAGGCTTGAACATTAATTGGCAAATACTTGGTAGAAATATAAGATTTCATTTTCATTGCAAACTAAGAGTTTGAATGAAAGGAACTGCTCCCTGACTGGGCAGTGAAGGGACAAGAGCTTCCTGACATCAAGGTCACTGGCTCCAGTGCTGACAGTGGGAAGGAAAGCAGGTGGTTTGGGTCTAGGCATGCTCAAGGTGAAAGCCTGCTGTTGTTGGTGACAGAGGCGCCCACATCCATCTGTGATCTATGCCTGTCCAGGCTCGCGTGCCTGGGATGGGGGACTGCTGCGCCACAGCTGCCCGGCCCATCTGCTTCTACTCATGGAATCTTGGACACTCTGAAATCAAGGACTTCCTGGGCCATTTCCTCCAAAAATAACCTCATTATCAAATGTCATTCTGGCATAGGTACATGATATAGTAACTTGATGATATAGTAAATCATATTAAATAGAAGGAAGAAAGGTTTCTAAGGAAGGAAATATCTACCACATAACAAACAGCCCAGCAGAAATGCATAGTGTCCCATTTCCTAATTCTTTACAAAAATATTTTGGATGTTTTACTGACTGATGAATAAATCTTAAAAAAAATTAAAGTTACTTTTAGGGATTAAAAAGATTTCTTCAGAGAATTCTTTCTCTTCAGAAAGATTCATGGGTTTTGTTGTTGTTGTTGTTGTTTGTTTGTTTTTTAAACCAAATTTCCCTGAAGTTGCTTGATACTTCAGGCTAAAATCTGCTCCTACTTGGGAACTAGAAGAAGCAGTTTTGTCTAATCTACAATGATTTTAACAAATCTGTGAATATGCTTCACACCTGTGCCTGCCTCATATCCTTAATCTTCATTGTGAAAAATAGTGATTTGGTTAATTAAGTAAATGTATCCTTGTTAGGAAAAACAGTGGTGGGAGGAGGTAAACTGTGTAGATGTGTGTCTGTGTGTATCCACATGTACCTCATGATTGGGTGAGTAGATGATAGAGAGGCTAATTTCTTATAAATTTTGATTGGCTTACATTGCCTAAAAGCCTACATTAAAAAAAAAGATTCATTTACTTATGCATACAAAACTGGGGTACAGGCCAAGGGTGTGTTGGAGAGGGGGTGAGAAGATTCACCAGAGACAGAGTGGGGAAGCAGAGCAGGCAGATCAACTGAAATACACTGCTGAGGGGAGCAGCAGGCAGGTCAGGAGAGGACTGCCATGCCATATGGGTAACCTCCCTGGCCAGGGAATGAACTCATGTTTCGGATAGCTTTACAATGCTGTGCTTAACTCATGGTGCCACCAGGGAGGGCCCAAAAGCCTACATTTTTAAAGTCTGCTAATAATAAGGATAAAAATAGCTACTTGGATGACAAGATCTAAGAGAGACAAGTCAGACTGAACACTACAGAAGTTTCATTTGTGTTCATTTGTGTTCTTATAGAGTAAAATAAGGAGAGAAACTGTCAAAGAAAGTTTAGTATTCCAGAGATTTCAATATCCAGAAATTTGAAAACTTATTGTGATTCATATGCATAGCTCTCAGTCTTCCTAAGTTAAGAGAACATTGAACAATAGGTATGTATCCAAAAGCACCACAACCCATCCCTTAACTCATCAGTGTACTTGCTCCTGGCATTTCTTACTGTTGTTTGATGAGAGTAAAACTAAAGACTCCCAAGTCAGTGCATATTTCTAGCTATTTCCCTTTTAGTCCCCTATTTAATGAAAGAATTGCCATATGTGATGGTTGAATTTATGGGTCAACTTGACTTGGCTGAGGAATGCCCACAGTGTTGGTAAAATATTAGTTCTGGGTTTGTCTGTGAGGATGCCTCAGGAAGAGATTGGCATTGCACTGGTAGACTGAGTAAAGATGATCACCCTCACCAATGTGGGTCATCATTTCCCAAGAGCCAGGACATCCATACGCTCCTGCCCTTGAAATCAGCACTCTTGGTCCTTGACTCTACAGACAGGGTCCAAGTCTAACACCTTCGACTGTCTGGTTCTTAGACCTTTGGGTTTGAATTGGAACTATTCCACCAGCTTCCCTGGCTGTTTAGTGTGCAAGGTGAAATCCTGGGACTTCTCAGTTTTAATAATCAGGTGAGCCAATCCTTCATAATTGTCTAGCTATTCACCCATCCATTCTCTATCCATCTATCCTGTTGGTTCTTTTCTTCTGGAAAACTGACTAATACACAATACCTATTTGAGTTGGAAAAATTCTGTTAGCCAGCAAGGCCTTCTACCCAGTGGAGTCATGCAGCTCCTGGAGACCTCCACAAGTTTCTGTCTTCGTCACCTGTCAACCCCAACACCTCACTCAGTCTTAGATTCTCCAAGCTCCAGCCACTAGTCTCTCATCTTTAATATCAACTGTCCTAAAACATCCAACTTTTTATAGTATAAAAGGTTTGCTAAGCAATTTCTGTTCATAACCAGAGATCATCCCTCCCCCCCCCACCTTGCACAGTGTGATCTGTTTCATTTCTGTGGGAAACAGAAAAATGAGTTCAGGTGTTGGTAGAGCAGCACAGCCATGCCCACCAGAGATCCTGCAAATATAAGATGCAGAAATCTGGTGTGTGGGATGGATGCTGATGGTGCAACAGATGCCAGTCACCAGGGATGAGGGCTTAATACTTCATAAATCTGCCTCTGGAGTCAGAGAGACCCAATTTCAAACAGGCTCAGTCTTTTGGTACCACCTCTCAGTAGACAAGGTGTATAATCTTGTAAGCCTCATTCTTTCCTATCTGTAAAATGGAAATAGCAACACTTACGTCACAGGGCTGGGGAGAGAATTCAAAGAAATATGTGTAAAGTACTTAACTGATACAATGCCATCCATTTCAGAGCTCAAATAAAGGTAACAATTACTACTCTTCTCATCCCATTGAACAAAGCAAGCCCAGTGTGAGCTATATAATCCTAGCTTCCACCAAGAAACTAGTTGATGGCCCACTAACAGTTTAATAAGGTCTTAGCGCAGAGTGTGATTTACATGAAGGAATTTATCATCATGTCCTAAGAAATGTAATTTCACCAAAATTTTCTGATATTTGCAAACACATACCAAAAAGCATTAACTTAATTCAGTCTATATAATATCCTTTCTGGATATTAAGTGGAATCTTGTTTAATGGTAAATTCTTTTGTTTATACACAATTTTATTACTTGAGGGTAGGAAGCTTAAAATAGACTAGCACTAAAATAACAGTAGCTCAGTTACCGCTTTCTATTCCCGGCTCAAGGCCTGTGCCTGACCCACCAGAACAAAGACCCACATGGCACAGGCTCTTGCATGGGGCCCCCAGCAGCTCAAGCACATTAGGCAGAAAATTAGTCATTTTCTCATAGGAAGGAGATCGCCCCCATCTACCTATTTTAACTTATTTTATTGACTACTGCCCTTCCTACTATATTTTTTAAATAAGAAAATGATTCCAAAGCTCAACCCTTCCTTTTATATACCTCAGCTTCAGAGTCGGTACCCTCACCCTGTCCTTCTTATGAATGGGTCCTACCCGCCTTGTGTGGCCTCCTGCACAATCTCCCTCAGTGAGACACCCAGTGGATCCCACCTTCCTGTAGCTGCCATTCCATTCTTTCAGGACACCACCCAGCACATTCTAGGTCTTCCAAGAGTCCTTCCAGTCTTCAGTGTTGCCCCTGGGTCTTCCTTTTGCACAGACTTCTCACCTTTCTCCCTTGTTCTGTTGGGGGAGTCATATTGAGGACTGCCTCCCCAACGCGAATCACCCCAGCCCTGTCAACTTCTTCGCTCCTTAGTCATCTTTCCTGCCTTCTCAAAGACTCTTGTCTCTTATTTTTTCCTCTTCTCCACTAAACCCTGGATGGAAAATTAGCAAAGAATCCCAGACTTGAAGGGGCATTAAAGAAAATCAAAGGCAATTCTCTCCCTTTTCAGATGAGAAAACTGGCATGAGGGACTCAGTGACCTCTGAAAACCCACACAAGTCAGTGCAGGAAGAGCCAGGAGCAGACGCTACTGAGTTGTGATTCCTACTCAAACGTGCTCTGAGGCAGACAGACGCAAAATATGAACACATCAACCAGGTGGAGGATGCACTGGGCTGGTGGCCAGGCTGCTTCGGAAAGGGTGTACACAGTCCTGTACAGAAGGGACTGAAAGACTGTAGAAGATGTGTTCTTTGATGAATGTTGGAAACAAGTAGATTTCTGGCCACTAATTCTAGTAAGGGGGAGGTCAGTTTACTTAGACAAGAAGGGAGAAGAGACTATCTTTACAGAGATGGCAGCCTGACTGGGGTAAGAGAAAGACAGGACCTTGGCTATTTTTATTAATGAATGCATGAATGAATGAATGATCAGTTTGGTTCTTTCATTTTTCTTTGGTTATATAATTTATTTTTTTATTTTGAAGATTTAATTTATTTAATCATATAGAACTGGGGTACAGGCCAAAGATGCGGAGGGTGAGAAGATTCACCAGGGACAGAGTGGGGAGCAGAACAGGCAGATCGACAAAGTACACTGCTGAGGAGATCAGCGGGCGGGTCAGGAGAGGTCTGCCGCACTATGTGGATCA
>NW_004567114.1:55270886-55272701 GCF_000260355.1 Condylura cristata | reverse complement strand
TTTCACTTTGTTGAGGGTACTTTTAATATACAAAAGAACTTCATGTTAATGTACTCAAGTTCACAAACTTTTCTGCAGCTGTATATAATTTCTTAAGCCACAAGAAGAGATTCATGCATATTTTCTCCTAAAACCTTTAAAGCATTGCTTTTTGACAGCTAGATCTTTAACCCACTTACAGTGGTTTTTATATCTGGTGTGAAGTAGATGTCCACTTTCTTCTCCTTATGAATAATCTAATCACCATCATCAAATATCATGGTTCAGCCTGTCTTTGTCCCACTGATCTGCAATGCCACCAGTTCATCTTTTCTCTTCCCTTTGCTTCATGAGCAATATATATTTTTTGTGGAAATGGCCTGGCAAGGGTCTCCTTACTTAGGATAAACAGAGACTAAACACTACAGAAATGGAGATGCTGGCTGGCTGACAGGCACATACACGATGAGCTGTGTGACTTGCTTGTAACCGGCAATGCAATGATTCCTTGAAAAAACTGCAAACGACAACACTGACCTTTGAGTCCACTTAAGAAGTGGATAAAATGTCCAACTCCAAGGGAGCCATCAGGAAAACAAAGTGTGGCAATGGTCATGACCTACTTTCAGTTCTCATTTATTAATTCTCTACTGTATTTGCTGTTTGTACCTTTTCACTAGCCACCTTTTTATCTCTCCGTTTCTACAAAGCATTGGGTTGGACAAGCTTGTGTCTAACCTCCCATTATTTTCAGTGTTGTGGTGGGGCCTCCGCACACTCAGATGACACACCACAGTCGTTGGTTCCTGAAGCATCCACACTTGGTGGGGAGACAGACAGATGCCTGGCTGAGTATAACATGTTTGAATACAAAAGTCGGCAAACTACACAGTACACACAGGGCCAATGATTAACTCTGCAAAGGTGAGTCAGGGAATTCCTGTGATAATTCTGTGATAATCCTGTAAATTATTACAGGAATTCCCTAAACTCCACTGAATTACTTTGTCTCCTACAACTTTCTCCAGAAAAGGTAATTAACAACCAGTCACATAAAAAAGGGGTAAAGGAAAGGATACTATCATATGAAGATGCTCTTCTGCACACACAGGAAGTTTTAGGATAGTTCTGCACTTGAAGTGCTGTACTCAATTTACTAAACTAAACTATTCCAAGTTGAACAGTTTTACAAATGCACCCAAACTTCCTAATATGTGACAGGTAAAGACACAGCATACACAGGACCAACTTGACTTTAAAGGTGAATTCATAGAACTTCATTACATGGTGAGTGCTCCAGAGGCTTTTGCATTTAATTATTTACAAAGCATGGTTTAGACAGCAACTGCTTATGAGGCCAGCTCACAACTAGACACACCTACTGCAGGAGACGGTCTGCCTAGGGTTAGCGTCAAGTGAGTTACATGGTGAACTGTGACACAAAGACCGGAGGCACCCTGGAGATCAGAGCATGTCATCCTGAGAAACTGAACAATACTAATGTCATTCCAAGCACAAGCAGTGACAGACAGAACCAGCAATAGGAACTATGGTGGAGAACACAGCATGAAGTGATACTGTAGCTATTCCGGTGTCTGCTTCCACAACTGTGGACACTCCAGTGGGGGGGCAAAGGGAGCCTCCGGGGAGTCTTGCTGCTGCCCTGTCCTGGAGGAGATGCCAAGGAGAGGGCCTTGGCGTCCACAGGAAGACACTTCTTAACCCCAGAGAATTCTGAGCCTTTTCTCAGATACCAGCAAATCCCTTTTGAAAGATTAGATTGATGGGACCCTCCCTGGTGGCACAAAGGGTTAAGGTACAGCACTATGAAGCTAA
>NW_004567114.1:55231514-55269956 GCF_000260355.1 Condylura cristata | reverse complement strand
AAAAAAAATTAAGAAAGGTTAGATTGACATATAAATGGGCCAGCAACACAGTAGTAATTGCATGACTGACTTTAGAAAATTGAATAAGCTTGGACATGCTGCCAAAGTATTCTATAATCTGCAAAACCCTCCTGCCCTCTCTCCTCCCAGAAATGAATTAGACAATCTCTGTCCCTCTCCTACATTAAGAGGGGAGAAGAACCGAACTGAAAAAACAACTTCCTGATTAGTTTCTGAAGTTACCTCACAGCACAAAGAAAGCAGCATTTCATCTCATCCTGGCCAGGACAGAGATCCCTGGGATGAGTTACCTAGAAACTGGCAAGGGTCAAGTGTTTCCTAAAGCTTAGAAGTAAAACATATAGGTAAGTAGGGCCATGGTAGAAATATTTATGCAGGGAGGGCTCAGGCATGTCTGCAAATATTTCAGTTCTGTGGCCTGCCAAGTTTTATTTCATTTTGGCATTTCGTTTTTTGTGTTTACATCTCTATTTCTACTTTTCTTCTATATATATAAACAAACAAGCAATTTTTTTCTTAATTTCTCACATATCTAACAAAATCCTGATTAAAAAAAAAAAAAAGGCAGGCTAAAGGAAGTAGAACAAAATGGGAACCATGAGAAATAGGACAAGAGGTGTGGGATGAACAGGCGAGAGTAAACATACTCCAGACTTGCTTCTCTAGAAGTCCTGGGGTTTGCAGCCTCGCTCTGCTAGTCAGGGGTACCTCGCCCCTGGGTGCGAAGGCCGGTCCTTAGTCCATCTCTGAGGCTTCGAACCTGGGCCAGTAACCCTTTCTGGAGTAGGGCAGGTTGGAGTTGAGGTTTCATGTAATTTGCTCCCCTGATTACTGAGAAGGACCCACAGGCTAAAGAACTCTATTAGTACACTACATCATTTTCAGTGCTTGTTAAGATGTATTGGTATAGGTGGAAAGTACATTTTTAAGTATGTAGAGCATAAATTAGGCTTTCAAAAAATGTCAATGCAGAGGCTAGTTATTTGCCAATTAGGAGAGAAGAAGCTGAATGGCTACACATAGTTGGTGAGGCTGAGGAATTCACCCCCCAGCTCTCCCTAACTTTAAGTCGTCACTCACCCTGATTCTGAGTGTGAGGTGAGTGACTGCAGAAGCAGCACTTTATTTATTTTAAAAATTATTTACTTATTTAATTTTTTTTTGCACAGGAGAATTTGGGTACAGGCTAAAGGTGTGGGGCAGGGGTGAGAGGATTCACCAGAGACAGAGGGGGGAGCATGCAGTAAAGGCAGATTTACTGAAATACACTGCTTAGGGCAACAGCAGGCAAGACAGGAGAGGCCTGTACAAGCAGCACTTTAAATAGTATCTGGAACAGAATGTGGGAGTACTCTAGGTTAGCTCCTATGCCTTTTTTTTTTTTTTTAAATAGTTTTCACTTGCTACTAGTCAAGGTTGGTGCCTTAATTTTGAAAACAAAGGGTGCAGTAGATGTAGTTTAGCATACTAGCCCAGGGAAAAGCTCCTATGCAGGATGCTGTAGCTGAAAAGTACTGGTGGAAGAAAATCTAAATGGATGAGTTTCTAGGTTTCTTGTCTTGCTGTGAGTGAGATACCTTCAGGGCATTGCCTGAAGCCTTAGGCACGACTGTGAACACAGAGCTGCTTCCTGGTGGGCTTCCACTCCCTGGACAACCTGCAGAGGACTGTTCTGCACCCCACCCGCACCCCCACCCTCACCCCCTCCCCGGCTTCCCGCCTCCTTCCCTTCAGTGTTAATTTTGGCTCTGGGTGGTGGAGGCTGTTTCCTCCGTGGCCTCTAGCTGTGTTGCCATCCTTCTGAAATTGTGTCGAGTGGAACAAGCAACAATATTTTTCATGTTATCTATAATTGCCAAAGGCAGAGTGCATTATATTCAAATCCTTAAAAACCCTAGGAGTGATATCACTCCGATCTTGATTTGCTGAGAAAGTTTTTCTAACTGTCATACTTTGCAACAACCTTTTCTCTTGAGACATCTTCAAAGAACAATCTGTTTTCTAAATCACTTCTGACATTGTCCCTTTTCCTGCTGTTTGCTGCAATGGATCTGTGGTTCCTCTTCATCCCAGGGATGGATTGCAGAAGCTTTCCTTTGGGTGATGTTAACAGAAATGTCAACAAAATATATATATAATGGGGCTTTTTTTTTTTTTTTTTAAATCTCTCTCTCACACACACACATCCCTCCTATTCAGTGAGTTGTGTTAACATTTAAAATGAACTATTCCCAAATCTTTATAATTGCAACTTTAACAAAAAGTTTCTTTTTCTCTAGTTCCAGAAAGCATTAATCAGCCTGGGGGCTTAATTCTCATTAATCTTAGTTTGCTGCACAGACAGCCTTTGAATTGCTGCCCAATGTTGTTACTTCTCTATGTAGACAAGTCCATGGAGTGAGGGGTGAAGAGAGCAGAGAGCTTGAGTATAGACGTGCCCTGAGATGCCCTGCCCACTGTGAAACAATCCTCCTGAATTCTTAATAACTAATCCTTTACTGAATTGTGCTATCTGGTTTCTTTAGATTTTTCTGAGGGAATCAAGCCCAATCTATACAAGCACACACCATTAACAACTGGAAAATTGTAAACTCTCTACAATTATGCAGAACAACAGGAGAACTCAGTCCCCAGCACTACCATGGAAGGAGGTGAAGAGGGGGTGAGAATAGGAAGACAGAGCAATTTCAGTTCACCCCCTCATTAATCTTGTCCCCTGTCAATGTTACTAAACAAAGCAGGCATTCTCAGGTTTGCCCTTCCCCAATTTTTGTTTTTATTTGCATCACAACCATATGCTCAGTTGTTCATTTACAATTTTAATAGTGTCTCTAGCTTATAAACTCATTATTTCTTTTCTTACTAGCTTATTAGTCTATTAACAACCTCACACTGTGAAAACAAATTAGAATTGAATATCCTACCCAGGTTTTGACACCATTTCCCGGCTTTTTAGCAATCACTTCAGATAGTGATAAGCCTATATATAGAAGCAAGAAACACATAGCTGAAATTATTTAGTATCTTGGTGATTAAAGCAAAAACACATAATCACCAACTCAGAGCCCCCAAGTCAGGCTTGCAGCTGTCATATCTGATCATTGCTTATTTTTGACTTAGCCATTCCAAAGGTCTGGAAGACCACGCACTCACAGTAAAACATTTCTAGCATTCTGGCACATAAGCATTAAGAAAAGCCAGTTTTTCTTGTCCTTTAAGTTTACTAAAAAACAAGTCACTCTCTTTGGTTGGAAATTTCCAATAAAACCCAATGAAGACAGTCGATCAAAAAAATAATGGGACATTCCACCAGGCCAAGGGTTGATAGAAGATATCGGGGAAAAGTTCGACAGAGTCAAAGGGAAGTCAATACTGCAGGTTTTCAAGCCTCGCGCTAAAACACCATCTAAGTGATGCTCGGACACAGAGCAGACAAGTGCCCAAAACCTACTCTTCACAAACCTGCTCTTCAACCAACCCCATGGATATACTGGCTAGCTGAAAAAAAATCTTTAGGTGTGTGGAAAATGCTTCTCTTTGCAAAGTCCTAGGCATTTTGGAAGATACTGTTCTAAAATCAAAGAGTAACCAGAAACCATTCAGTCTTCCAATTCCAGGAAGGCAGCGAGCGTGCAAGCAAACCCCTTCTTTCCAACTTCCCTCGCGTCTGCTAAGTCAAGCAAAAGGCCATGAACATCTTGTCTCCATGATTCTGACAACAGAGAACCCTGGTATGGCAAAGCATGATGTCTTCTAGTAGAGAACAGAGGCTTAGAGAGTAGTAGTTTGCATTCATGCTCTTAAAGGCATTCATGTTCACGTTGGCGATTGCGGAGAATTTTATTGTTAAACTTCAGAGGAAGCTAATAAACCATTTGTCTGGTTTCCCATTTAGATTTTTCAGTACTGGCAGAATACACCACACAGCAGAATTTCTTCAAATTAGATATTTATATCATTGACAAAACGTTACAGACTGTTCTAAGAGGCTTAAGTGGAGAAGTAATGCTCTCATAGGATGGGTGAGTGACCTCTTCTTCACCCTGGGCAACAGTGAACTGGGATGGCTCCTCTCAGGAAAATCTGTTCCACTTAGCTTTACTCCCTTTTTCTCTTTGTGATCCTTGCCCTTTGAAAAGCATAGTCCAGTAGAAAAGGTAGTGGTGTCAGGCCAAACTGATTTCCAGAGACTTAAATCATTGTAGCCTCTAATTACAAAGCAGTGATTCCTTACTCCACAAAAGAAAACATAAGATGTGGGCCTCCCTGGTGGCCTAGGGACTGAATCTCAATGCTATTACTGCTAACACCTGAGTTCAATCACTGGCCAGGGAACTGACACACAGGCACAGCAGACCTGTCCTATCTCGCCCACCCCCTCAACAGTGCATTTCAGTAGATCTGCCTGTTCTGCTCCCCACTCTGTCCCTGGTGAATCTTTCACTCTGCTGTACCTCTGGCCCACACCCCAGTTCTTCAGCACAAAATAAATAAAAATTAAAAATCTAAAACAAAACAAAAGGAAATAAAGCTTTGTCTTCTAGGTACAAGGCCAGGCTTTTTATAGGCACTTTAATGTGTACTGAGATAGTTTCTAACATAAGGTATAGTGACGGAACTGATGTTTGAGGACTAGAGAAGGACGGATTCAGTTCCAAAACTCTTATCTTCAGCACAAAGAAGAACTTAGTGGTCTGGTGATAGCTACAGAAAGAAAAAACTGCACCTCAGAACTGTGACCATGTATAGTCAGCATCCATGCTGAAATCAATGACAGGCAGTGACCCCATGAGTGAAATGCAAGTGCAGCCTGTGGTTAGGATGATGCCATCTCCCCCTTATCCAGAATCTATCACTGGCTGTGTTTCATTACTTCTCTGCTAGCTTGCCCCTAGGAGTCTCATTTTTGACCTTTCAGTAAAATAGGCTGACTGCAGACTGATAAAAACTA
The DNA here is from genome assembly GCF_000260355.1 of Condylura cristata. Classification (NCBI taxonomy): domain Eukaryota; kingdom Metazoa; phylum Chordata; class Mammalia; order Eulipotyphla; family Talpidae; genus Condylura; species Condylura cristata. Next base: position 55,264,984 of record NW_004567114.1, on the reverse strand, counting down.
TAGCTCTAATTTTATCTGGTGCATGTCAGAGACCTGTTGACCGCTTGTAAACCTTTTCTGAAATTAATCTTTTTCTCTGGTCCCACTCCTTCACCACTCCTCCTTACTTACTCCAACCCCAACAGACATTCAGACTAAGGAATCATACAGGGAGACTTGGCAAGGGCAGTCTAATATTAGGTCAACCAGAGAGATGAAAAAATGCAGCTATAAAATTTGACAACAGAGCCAGTTTTTTGTTTGCTTGTTTGTTTTGGTGTGGTCTTACCCATTAATTCAGCTCATAGTAATGAGCAATGATATTCTGCCAGACATTGGGCTACACAATATTTACAAAGTGGTACTAGCCTGAAAATCCTGCCATCTAGGAGAGAAGATGGATATTGTGAAAAGGGCCATGAGGGTGTGCAAGGACACTGTGGGTTACAGAGGGCGAGCCCCCAGCATTGGGGGCTCAGACAGGCATCTGAGAGAGACAACAGGTGAGGGGAAGTTGGAAGGACTCATCATGTTCAACAGGATGAATTAAAAGATGGAAGAACATGAAAGGTCATCAGATCAACAAAGGTGGCTGACACAGAAGTGAAGGTTGTGTCAGGTGGGGTCTGTGAGGGGGGGTGGCTAGTACTGAAGGAATTAGTAGAAGCCCGATCATTAAGGGCTTATAATTCTACGTAGAGGTTCAACTATCCTCCTGGAATCAACTAGCCATTTTGGAGTCACCGCTGGGTCCTTCATTGCCCAGCATTCTGGCCTGCTTCTCAGGGTGACGCTGGAGCCTCCACCTGGCACACTCCAGACCCAGTCCTTTGTGTCTGCCCTTTTCTGCCTCATTCCTGCCTTTTCTTTGGCTCCCTCCTCTGCTGCACAGAGGGCCATCCTGTGTACTTAGAGACCATCAATGCGAAAGCATCCGGAGACTAGAGCTTAGGCAACATTCCTCCAACTTCTGAGTCTCTGAGGGAGGGAGAGGAGCTGCAGGCCCACAGCCAACACCTGTCAGCACCTATATCTGCATGAATCCTCCTTGGCAAATCTGACTGCATGCTGCCTTTAATTCAATTCATCCTGTGTTTGAGAAACTTGACGTTGTTAAGAGATTAATTGCTGAGCTGAGGAGAGAATGTGAATTTGGTGTTGGGAATACAGTCAACTTGTAAAGAGCAATGCTTAAATGAAACCGTGGGATGGAATTTGACAGCATTCCTAAAAGAAAATGAAAGACAGTGAACAGAAGAAAAGCAGAAATGAACCCTTTTCAAGTAGGTCTGGAATCATTTGTGGTCATACCCATGAAGGCTTTGACATTAACAGTCAAAATGAGAGCAGAGACATTCAGGCAGTGGCAACTGAACCTCATTGTTATGGGAGAAACTAGAGCCCATTCTCAGAGCAGATGGATAGCCACGTGCATACTGCCAACAATTCCATCCAGAGGGGCAGAACAGAGCACCCAGTGGACACCAGCAGACTAGGTGGAGATGATTCACACATCAGAGGTGAAAGTGGGAAGGAGGAGGCAAAAATGTGAAGAAACCTCCCAGGGGCAGTGACAGTGATCTTCACTCCCCTGTGTCCCATAGCTTCAGGGAAGCCCAGGTGTCCTGTCTGGACAGTATTCAGAAAACCACCATCATGAGGCCTGGAGAGCATTCTTTCATGCTCCTCCCAGGATAGTGAATCTGCATGCTCTGACCACTAACTAGGTTTGTTCTCAGTACTCACTGAACACAGCCACCTTTAAGCTAAGGGCAGACAGTGAGTGTGAGACCTCCAGGAGAAGGGCAAGCCCACAACTCACAAACAGGCATCTGCTCGAGAGAATGGAAGCATTTGTGCCTTTTGCCCTATTCCAAATTCCACACCTCAGTAGCCAACTGTTCCAGTGGAGATAGTGCTTGCTAGGAACCAGAAGCACCATCCAGACCTTCTTGTAGTCACTGAAAAGCTTGTGAATCAGAATCAGTTCTTCAAGATGAAATCCCTTACATATGTATGTGGGGGCCTCCGTGGTGATGCAGGGGTTAAAGACACAGAATATCAAGTTATCAGCAGCACAAGTTCGATCCCCAGTCAGGAAGGTGACCTGTGCACATGGCGCAGCAGACCTCTCCTGTCTTGCCTGCTGTTCTACTCAAGTGTATTTCAGTACATCTGCCTGTTCTGCTTCCCACTCTGTGTCTGGTGAACCCTCTCATCCCCTGCACCTCTGGCCTTTACCCCAGTTATTGTATGCATAAATAAATAAATCTTTAAAAAAAACCCAAACATGTATGTTTTGGGGATGACAGGACTACTCACTTTTCCCATATCCATTCTCTTCCTTTTAAGAACCCTGCTTTTGGTGGAGGAGGGTGGCTGTGTGTTTATTTCAGTCCAGTCTGGGGTGGGGGTGGGGTGGGGAATAGGCAGGATGTGATTGCATTTTGGCCAATGAGAAACACTTGGGAGAAGCTTGGGCTTTTGGGAGAACCCACTGAAAGCTGGCCAGCCCTTTGGGTCCTCTGCTTTGCCCCGCCTTCCTTCTGGAAAAGCAGGTGTGGCCCTGCAGGTGGCCCTCACCTCTCATGCCCACTAGTCACCAGAGACAAGCCAGAAGGGAGCACAGAAGCACGACTGGGTGTTGAGCCTGGATCCCACATGGAAAACTTCATTCCCGACTTACCCAAGTCACTGGTTATTCAGGTTTTTCATTATGTGCAACTGAACAGAATCCTAGCTTATAAATGACTCACCCTAAATGTCCCATCAGCATCACAGCCTTACATTTTTACACATTTCAGTTTTATGTGCCTTATGATATTCAGCAATTAAATTCTGAATTCTCTGTGAAAAAGGTAAACCCCGTGAACACTGCCAGGTTTAGTTCTGAGGTAAAGAAGGACATTTGAAACTTAATTGGCTGTGGGTAATAAAAACTGGTTTTTCTTCAGTACTGAGCTGAATATATTTGATAAAATGTACTGCTGTGTAATTGGATTATAACATTTAGAAAGGAATAAAAATTGGTTTCACTGGTTAGAATAATGTCTATATCATGACCTTAACTAAATCATTAAACACTTAATAACAGGCACTCTGGCTTTGACTCTCAAGTACCAAAGAATTGGAATGAATACATATTTTTCTTATTTAAAAAGGGTAACTTGGAGATTGAAAAAGTTACTTATTCATGCAGTCATTGAAATTCATCTGTTGCTTTTTTTATATTCAGCAACATAAATTTCTTAAATGCTTCCTATTTCTCACCCCCAAAAAATCTGAAGCAGAGATGAAGTGTGTGTGTTTGTTTTTAGGCTATTTTTTCCCCCCTTCCTTTCTCCATCTTTCTTTCATCAGTCAGAATGTAGCTTCCTCTTCAAGAAGTATGTCCATTCACGGAACTCATGAGTGAAAGCAGCGTGACAACTCATTTTTTTCACATCTGAAGATAAAAATGAACCTGAGGAACCCTCTGGGGTGCTGCCATCATCAGAAGGGCTTGTCATGCCCTCAACCCGGGGCACATGGACCTTGGAGAGCAGCAACCATCACGACCCCTTCCGACTGGGTGTGGCGGTCTCAGCTCTCAGGCAGATGTTGGTCAACACTGCTGCTGTCATTTTGCTTTAAAAAGCCTCTAAGGAAAGAGCTTAAATTTACTTTTAAGCACACAGTGGTGGCCTAGCCCTCAAGGGTCAGCCAGGCACACGTGTAGGGAGTACGTGGGGGGAGCAGCAGGAGCCTCTTGTTTCCCCCACTGAAACTCTGAGGGTGCCTTTTGTCATGTTCGGGTCAAACTGAAGATGCTGGAACTAGGACCGGCTTTGGGATGTTGTTCAGCATGCTGGGTTGACCAAGTTAAGTTGTTAAAGAATTTGAAACCAGAATTTTCAATCCAGCTTCTGATCACTACACTGGATTATGAATACCTGGAGCATGAAAGGCAGACATTACAGTCCTGTCCGAGTTTTTCTATCTTTACTCTCCTCTTATTACTGAACCTCCTTTTTTGTTTCCCAAACTCTCCTCTCATCAAAAGCTATGTTCCTCTTCCCCTCCCCCCATCTCAATCTTCTTTGTGGTTCTTTTGATCATTTTTGTCTCTTTCACTTTCTCCTTCTCCATCATGTCCTGCTAGGACAGCTCCTGTGTTGCTTTATGGGGCATATTAGGAAGGCTGATGGGCCCTTCTGTAGGTCAGGGAGCTCGTGCAGGGTATGTTGAGAGAGCAGAACTGGAATCCAAGAAGTCTGGGTCAGCCTTAATTCTACCACAAGCCCATTGTCTGCTGTTGGAGAAGATCCCTCTCCTGGGGCTCCCTCTCACCCCGGCAACATGTGGGCAATGACTGAGTAGCTTGCTAAGGTCTAAAAGATATTGCTTCTCTGGGGGTTCACAGTTTACTGGGTCCATGACTAATTATCAAATTTGAGTGCTTGTAAGACCCAACTAGGCATATGTGCTTTAGTGAGCAGATTCCAGGTTCATTCTGCCACAGATCTCAGAATGGCACTGGCATACTTCCTTTCACCACACATAGGCCTGAACTGGTGGTAAGCCTTTAGCTGACTCTTGACATTACCCCACAGAGAAAAATGTCATATTTTCATTGTTCCTAAGTCCATAAACAGCTGACTGTTTCTTATGCTGCAGAACAATTAGAAGTTTTAAAATAAGAAGAATCGGGTTGCTACTTACTAAACAGAGTGTGGACTATGTTCCATACTCAGTAATACACTTATTGTGTATTACAAACATACACCAGTTCACTCAGCCACCTCCAAAGCAGCATCACAAGATACATTATTTGAGACAAATTGAGACTCTGTGGGACCAAACTGGTTTGAGCAAGAAGCTATGGGGTTGCTCACAGCTTACTACAGGGAACATAGGGGGAGTGGTGGTAGCAAAAAGGGACTGGGAAGCATGACATGGGTGACAGAGACAGTGATGGAAAAGTAAATGAGAAATCCAGACTATTTCCAACAGGATGCCAAGAGGCCTGCTGTGCACATTTTCAAGAAGGACATACAAAAATCAACTGTCAACAAGAAAGTCATTGCCAGCTATGGTGGGAAGAAGCCAGGAGTGGGAGGAAGAATATCACTCAGGCACCAGCAACACAAAACAGAGGTGTTTCCACAAACAAGACTTCCATTCTTAGAACATTCTTTGTATAGGGGAGGAAACAGACCAAAGCTAGAGATCTGTGGCAGCGTGATAGTAAGTAGGCAGCAACTGGAAAAGGAGGTGTAACATGATAGCTGAAGTTTAACCATCAAAAGAAGTCCAAATCTGCACACTGCCCAATTACAGGATGGAATCGCCACCTCCAGACAAGCTCCGTGAAATGAACATCCTCTTCCCACATGCCGTTTCCCAAGATGGACTTTGGATCCAAAGGGTCCACATTTACAAGGACCCTCTTGTTATAGATCAGCTTTCTCCACAAACTGATTTCTGCCATCAAAAAGATCACACATATTTCACTAATGACCAACAGCTTCTTAGGTCAGAACAGTCTGCCATCTGAAAACAAACATAAACATGGAAAAGCCAGTCTCCACGCACAGTATCCTTGCACTAAGAGCACAGAGTCCTTATTCTAGAGACAGCAGTACAAAGTGCTGCATGTCTGAATGTGGGAGAACAGGTATCAGAACCCATTTCTGGAGAAAGCAAAAAAGCTGGAAAATGAACTCACACTTTGAAGTAGCCCTCAAATTCAGGGAGATCCCTGTTCCAACCCACCATGAGGCAGGGCTTGGCTGAGTCATCTACATAACGGCAATGCCCTCATCTGGGCCATCACTTCTGGGACTCGGAAGTGGTGTGGATCAACGCCAAGTTTTATGACTAGAGCGATTGTTATTATAGACTCTCTGAAGGGAAACTAATGACTCTGTAAAGCCTGGACTTTATGTCCTTTCAAGAAACTTAGCACCCACCTGTCAAAGACAGGGTCTGGGTGCTTTATATGAAGAATCCCTGGGATGTGAGTTCAGTCAGTCACAGACTCTGTGACCAGCCCTGAGAGGGAGCACCTGCCCTTACTTTCATGAGGCTGATTGTCTGAACTCGAGAACTCCCTGAACTAGAAGGACCAAATGAGCACTTACCACAGCACTGAGACAGCATCTTCAGTGCTTTTGAATCCACCAGTTTTTCTTCAGTTGGCCACTCCTAGATTAACTAGAGACCCGTTAGGTCTTAACCAGATTTCAAAAAATAATAGTGTAATGAAATACAATGCTATTGATTTTGTCACACCTAATAATACAGAGCTAATGTGATTGGTTAATTGTTAAAAAAAAAAAAAGACAGAAAATCTAAATACTGAAGGAGAAACCCATTCCAGAAACTTATTCTCCAGAGAGAATAAGATCCAGTAGGCATCTGAAATGTTTCCTAACTTTGTCCTAATACTACAGTCACATCTTGATGATGTCAGTGGGGAGGGGGTGAACAAGGAGCAATTAGAAAGAGCCATCACAAAGTATGGACATGAATACATTTGAATTAGGACTACATTCAACAGAAAGAGCATAGAGTAAATATGATTAGAAGAAACATGTTTTAGCTACAGGTAAAAGCTGGTTACAACTCACCACACAATGCCATTATTTTGAGATCTAATAGCTTTTATTTAAAGACACTAACACAAGTTTAAATTGCAGGGACCAGGAGGTAAGTTTTTCTTTAAACCTAGTAGTGGTTATTTTTTCTCAAGCATCAAGTTTCCTTTAATCTTCATAGTTTCAGAGAAATTTGTAAGCAAAAGATAATTCCACAGATTAGTAACAGGCAACTAAAGAAAGGAAAACTGGGTACTTGGGTTAAGTGAAAAGACTTGAAAAGACCTAGTTACCTTAACTGAAGGAACTATGGCAAATTACTCTCTGTTTTTATCACATTGAGAAACACACTGGAAAAGTTTCCATAAAGTTGCTTTATAATGTGAAATGTTTGCAGATGTAGAATTAGAAAGTGTCTTTAATCTAACTGAAACCCATTTCCTTAAGATTTAAGATTTTAGATCTTAGAATCTAAGAGGAAGAAGCAAAACACTGTAGTATACATTCTAGGATTCTGTTTCAAAGAAATTTATAAATAGACAAATCTACACTGTGATGTTAGAAATCCTAGGACATTGTCCTGGGAGAGGGAGGTATTGATAAGAGGGACACAGGTTGCTTCAGAGGAGCTGGTGTTTGGTTTCTTGATCTGGTACTCGTTACATAGAAGTGTTCTCTTTGTGAAAAAAGTACTGACATGTCCTACTTACAATATGTGTACTTTTCTGTATATAAATATAAATTCAAGAAATCAAGAGGCTAACAATCAATTGTACTGTGAAAGCTTTATCTGGATTTTAGTTTGAATTGTACATATGCATTTATGTATACTGGTTAAAGATGAAAACTAGATTTCTGGTGGTGAACTTAATGTAGCACCTTGATTTATAATATTATAAATCAATGTTACTTCAAGAAAAAATTTAAAGAAATATGTCATTTTTTACAGTTCATACAAAGTTTATGTTAATTATTATATATATGAGAATATATTTTTTATGTATATCTGGCCCTATGGATAAGGCAAGTAAGGAAGGTTAGATACTGGCTAATATCATATAACTGATGATATTAATGAGTTTGCTATGATAATGGTATTTTGATTGTGCCTCTCAAAGCCTCTTTTAAGTATAAACAGAAAATTTCAAAAAAATGAAATAAGATGGTTTACATAAAAATGATTCAGTTAGAGAAGGTAGACCAGAAATAACTGCCATATGACTGGCCAGGAAAGTTACCTGGTGAACTGGACAATGGTTTTATGGTGACTCATTATACTAGTCTCTCCACTGTTGCACATTTATTAATTTGTTAAAACATTTTTTAAATAGTAAAACTTAATTAGTAAACTTAGAAAATATTGTTATGACAGATAATAAGCTAATTTCAAGCTTGTCAACTTAGAGGCCCATTTCAGTAAGTGGATGTGGGAAAAACATGTCAACATAAACACAGCTGTCATCTATTAAATCACCTGTCACTAGCATGGCCTTTACCTACACTTTTTCTAAACTTCCAAAGTTCATTCTTAATGTTTTTTTCCAACCAAAAGCAAATCTGAATGGTGTTAATCCAAAATTTCATCATCTATTTCCTTTTTGAGTTATGTTATCAACAAATATCATCAAGCAAGAAATATCAGGAAAGATATAACCCAAGAGAATTTCAATTCAGGGGAGGAAACCACGTCACAAAGCTTCTGAGAGCAAAAAGCCAGTCCCAAACTATTTTATTTGTACATATATTTGTGAGCATTTATAAAATGTTCAATATACAGGGCCCTCCCTGGTGGTGCAGGGGTTAAAGTCTCAGCACTATCAAGCTATAGTCAGCCACTGTGGCATGAGTTCAATTCCCAGCCAGGAAACTGACCCACATGGCCCAGTAGACCTCTCCTGTCTCACCCACTGCTCCCCTCAGCAGTATCTTTCAACAGATCTGCCTGTTCTGCTCCCCACTCTTTCTCTGGTGAATCTTCTCATCCCCTACACCTCTGGCCTACACCCCAGTTCTTGTATGCATAAATAAAAATGTTCAATATATAAAATTTCCTGCTTACACATCTATTGATTTTCTGGCAGGTAGCTTGTAGCTCTCATAGAATTACTTGGATCTAAAGGAATGTGCATTATCTAAACATGTAACAGTCTATAATCTTGAGTTTTGATAATATAAAGTGCTAGAGGGCTATGGTCTGTGGCTAACACAACTACCACAAACTAGATAGCTGAAAACAACATGAACTGATTCTCTCAGTTCTAGAGGTCAAAAGTCCAAAATCAAGACATCAGCAGTCCCTGCTCTCACTGGAAGCTGTAGGGAAAATTCTGTTCCTTATCTCTTCTAGTTTCTGATGGCTGCCATCATTCCTTGTCTTGTGGCTTCATCATGAATATCTCTGTCTTCATTTTCATGTTAACTTCATGTGTCTGATCTCCCTTGGGTGATCTTATCCAGACACATGGGATGGTATTTATGGCTCACCAGGATAACCTAGAGTAGACTCCTCTCAAAATGCTTAATGTAATTACATCTGCAAAGGCCCTTTTTCACAGGTTGCAGGCAAGAGGGTGTGGACATATTTTGGAAGCCATTACCGGGTTACCTCAATGTCTTTCATTACTGTTGTCTGCTGTGCTGCATTCACACCGGCATTCTTTCTGTGGCTCAGGTTGGCTGGTTCTCTTCAGCCACATCCACAGGGAGCAACGAGAGTTTGACTGCAGGCCCCTGGCATACACTTCCCAATATGTCTTCCCTGTTAATCCCACCTCTTCCCATCACCCCAGTAGTCTTTTTTAGCTGTAATATGCCAGTTTATCTCTCACTTCCTACTAAAGGTGCCAAGTTCTTCTGCTTTATGTTCTCCTTCACAGATCAACCTAGTGTTTTACAGCTGATTATGTAACTTATGGCTTTCTCTCCCTTGTAAATGCCATAAAAATAACTCATATATGACATTTACTTTTATCCACTGTAAGATCTCAAAAAATATTTATTGAATACATAAAAAAACTAACTGAAGCTACACAAGGCTTAGAATTGCTGGCGAATGGCAGAGGCCAGCATCTGCTTCAAAATGGATATAGAAAAAGCCAGTAACATGAAGATACGCAGTGTGCAGTGAGTATTGATTCTGGTCTTTGAGTGAGGTGGGGGTGCAGTGGACAGGGCTGGAAGGACAGAGGGTGCTCTCAGGAGGGACTGAGGATCCTTGCAGGGGTTGCCAACTCCTAAGAAGAAAGGAGTCAGAGTAACTGGCTCCTACTAGCTCTGACACGCAAGTAAAGAGTGACCAGACTTGGCCAGAGAGTTACACAGCTCCTTAACTAAGGAAATAACGGGAAATACTGTGATTTCAAACCCTGATTGCTTTCTAAGGAGTGTAGGCCCTAATGACTAAAGCTGATTTCTTGATTTCTGTGTTAAAGTGACTTTGAGTAAGCAAGATGGGGTGGTGTGTAGGGTGGGTAGCAGCTGAGAGATCCTGCATGACGGGGGGAGGGCAGAGAGCAGGCTGAGGGGGAAGAGGATTGCCTGAGAGTCTTACATGCTTAAGAGCAAGAGGACTCCAGAGAAATGTGTCTGGAGGCAGTGCAGACAGGGCTCTGGGGACCAGAGTGTCCTACTAGTTGCTGTGATGTGACATAAACACTCTCTCCCATCTCTCAGCAGAAGCCACTGTCTACACTGACAAGTCATGCCTTTTGGATCAGTGAATGCTGGGAGTGGAAGCCTGAGGCAGCATGGGATCTGCATATGAGCTGAGACTCGTGTGACCAGACACGGGATCAGTACATGCAGGAGCTAGATGAGAGGTCAGGCGAGGTCTGGGTCCTACTCTAACACACGGGAGGACATGGGTCTTTGTTCCCTTCAACATAGGTTGCTCTGAAGCTGGGCAATGGTGATGGATGAAGCAGGCAATTAAAAGAGCATGACTGCCTGCTGGACCTGCAAGCTGCTCCCAGCCAGCCAAGGCTTCTCACCCCTGCCTTTGCATGCCTATTCCTCTACGCTGACCTAAGGACACAGCCCTGAGGAGGGGTGTGACAGCCTGTGGTGTGCTGCTGAGGCGATCTGGAGTTTCAGCCTCTATAAAACTTGGAGATTTGGGGGCAGGGTATGTGTGTAAAACCAATCCTCTGTGGCCCCCTAAGCCACAGTCTCTAAGTAAGTTCCCCTCCATTGAAATGCCACCTTGTGATGTGATGGGATCTGCTAGCCTCTCCAGTCTCTCTGGCCCTCTGGTTTCAGATTATACCCGGGAGGCACCTGTGTTGTATCTCAGGCCATTCTCAGCAATGTGGACAGAGCTGGAAGGACTTACAGTAAGCGAATAGAGTCAGCAGGAGAAAGACAAATACTGGATGGTGTCACATGTAAGTGAAATATAGAAGAACCAAACAAAGAGTCAGATAAAGACAAACTTTAAAACCAACCCTTGAAAGCTGACCATAACATGGAGGCATCATCCAGAGGGGCAGGGCAGGAGGGATGTGACCAGGAGGGGGAGGGTGCACAAGGCGCTGACTATGCTGGAGGACAATGGGTGCTTTGGTGAAGGAAGAGCAAGGTGACCACACCTGAGGGGGATCCTAGCAAGAACACTAGCACAGGTGCAGAACAATAGTACTTCAATAAAATCAATCAATAAAAAATTATAAATTATCAACAGCAGCCTAGGCCCTGGCTGCCTCCTTTGTGGATAACATGGATGGGAACAGCCACTCTGGGCATCGCTGCAGGCTGGGCTGGTCGCATGGACCTCTCACCGCCAGTGACGTGAGCAGCAACCCAATCCATGTGGCAAAGTGAGGTGGCATCACAGCCCCCAGTGGAACCAACCAGTAGACAGATGATGACCAGTCAGCAGCTGGGATGACCAGTGCAGCTCTGCTCGCCCAGGGTATCTTAGTACGCAGGAGGTTCAAGGGTGAGGCTCTGCTTCCCTCAGCAAGTTCTTCTGCAGAGAGACCAATGCCAGGGATCTAACCCAACAGGGCAGGCAATTAGGGGATGATGACCTCCCGGGAGCAGCAACTTCCATTCAACAGCATGGACTAGGTGCTAGGAAACATGTCAGGTGCCTCACATTTCTCACCTGTAATCTTCATAACTACAGCAAACACTCAGCTTTAGAATTGAGGAAACCAAGGAACTGAGAGGGGAAGCAGCTTGTTCAACATCACAGGCCTGGTATCAGAGGCATATTCAAGCTCTCAAGTCTGCTTGATTGCAAAGCCCAAGTCTCTCTCTCCACTACCTCATACAGCTACAGGCTACTAGATGTTTATGCATATCTAAACACACAGGAGAATTTAATTTCCGGCTGGTAACCAATTGAGTAACTGAACACGAAGAAAACATCGCCTACTAGTATTTGGTCATATGAGTCAATGGAATTTTCAAAAAATCACTGCATTTTTTAATGTACTTAAGTTACACAGAAAAAACCAAGGTCTCAGTAAGGATTCAGGAGCAGGTTACAGAGGCTGGGGGTGGGGGAAGGAGAGCCAGGCCTTCAGGACACAGTTGAAACACTCCAGACTAGGTTCTCAGGTACACACTAATTTAGCTTCTAAAGCTTTTAATGGTAGAAGAAAAGCCAAATAAATGGCATTAGCTTGCACAAAAATGAAAGTGGGAAAAATAAAGTGCTTAATTAGAAATTGGCTTTCTGAAATTTCTTTTATAGCCTTACAGCGTCTTATCCAAGTACAAGAATACAGCCTGTGAGAGCCTGGGCACAGAGCTTGAGCCACTCCGGGATAGACTTGTGAAAGCTGCCTGCGGCCTACTGGGGTTTAGGCTTCCCCCAGACAAAGACCTCTGAAGAAGAAGGAAATAAAAATGGATGGCTCATCAGCTTAAAAACAAACAAAACCTCACACTGACCGGCTAGGCAAGTACTTGAGGGCTTTGTTTTTGTCTGAGAGAGGACAGTGACTTGTATTGTGTTTGAGTTGGATTCTGCCTGCATCATTCATTACATTATTTTTTAGATTAGAATTTTATCCTATGTTTATTAAGTTCAGCTTGCCGTACACTCCAGGTCTCAGTGTGTAGCTGTTCACGGCCATCCCCACCTGGCAGAGGCTGAGGAGGTGTGTTCCCTCCTCAGATGAAGACTCTCAAATGTCAGCAGAGGAGGCCAAGTAATGTGTACTAGGCCTTCCCTGTATTCTGGGCCAAGCAAGGCAACTCAGGCACATGCTCTTATAAACCTCTATATCCTCACTATAGTCCTCCAACTAGATACTTTAATCACCATTATATCAGCGGCAACTGAAGCTGAGAAAAGACAAGTGATCCTGGGTTCACAGGACCTCTTATGAGTAGAATCAAGATTCAAATGTTTTCTGCCTCCAAAGCCTTTGCCCTCCTGCCAAGTTACTTCGGATTAGTTACCTTCATCCTGGACATGGTAGGAAACCAGATGTTGCACATGGAGCTATCACTGGATTGCCCTTTACTGTGCTCTAGTTCTGTGTGTTACTTCAGGTGGGCCACAAGACAGCCGCGTAGCAGAAGGGCAGTCTCTCATAAATAAGGCACACCTGATTTGTTGACAAGGCGCACTCTCACCTTTCCAATGCCCACTGGGTATTTAGGAAAGTGATACTTGACAGGATATCTCTCATAAAGAAAAATTTGAAAGTAAGTTCTAATTAGATTCAGTGTGGTTGACCTAAAATTAGAGTAATCCAACTCACAAGTCTAAGTAAACTTTTGCGTTTCAAATCTCATTCTTAACTCTGTGCACACCAGTGTATTTATGATACTAACTACACTACAATGCCAAGTACTGTATCCTCACAAGACTTTGAGTATCACCATCGTGTTCGTACCTCAAGGCAAAAGAATGACACTGGTCACAGAGAAATTTAAACTTATTAGCAAAACCCTCTCTGTCTGTGACCTGTAAGGTATTTCCAGCCCAGACTCAAAAAATTCATCTCATGGAGAGGAAGATTCTTTTCTTCCACTGACCTGAACATTCACATAGCTATACTATAGCTCAAAATAAAATTAGATTTTGGAAGGAAGCAAGTTTGAAATATTATGTAGAAAAATCTTGGCAACAAGCTCCCTATCATATCACAGTCGAAAGCCTGAAAATTTTATCTGAAGCTGGCTAACAGTGGCACTAAAAAAGCACCCCCACACCGTTTTTGGAAACTGAAGAAAGCATTTCAAATCCTAAGTGCTGGTGGTGAGCAAGTCCATTTATGAAAAAGCACAACACAAATATCCTCAGTATCAAGCTGCATTTTTTTTTTGTGATACTTTCTGTTAAAACAGCAAAACAAATGATAGCCCAGTTAAATAAAATCAAAGTCTATTTTGCAGTCATCCTCCCAAATTCAAGGTAAAAACTGTCACCATACAAAGAGGTTCCAACCAAGAGTCCTACAGCATCAACACTGAAGAAATGGATGCTTCCATCAGATCATAAGGAAGTCATTTGTATGAGGGAATACTGAACAAGCCCACTGTGGACACAGATCATAAGGAAGTCATTTGTATGAGGGAATACTGAGCAAGCACACTGTGGTCACAGTGTGTGGATCAACCCTAGATATAGGCAAGTGACAAGGTACAAAGAGGTGATAACTGTGGTCAGTAGATGGTTCACAGGGTTACCACTTACATCACCAGCTTCAAAGGGGATAACAGCCTGCACAAACGCAAATGCTAAATGCCCTCAGGAAAGGTGATCTTTACAGGTTCTGGCAAACTAAGGTATTTTTCTACTAACATCTCAGATCACTTTGAGAATTTTGTTTTTCATGGTGTTGATGAGGGAAGAGGAGATGTGGTTTCAGAGGGAGAATGATGACCAACCCTGAGGCTTTGCAAAAAGAGGCTCCGGAAGCAAAGGATGCAGATCAGCCCCACGACATGAGAGCCATGCATTCTGGGAAATGCTTTGGCTGGTGAGTCTGTCATTCTGGGAGCATCACATAGTGTTGCTGCACAGAGCCAGGTGGCCTAACCTACCAACCCTCAGCTCTCGAGCATGGTCCACGGTCATATATGTGGTCTGACGCTGTCTGAAGCATCACTGAGTGATGCATGACTGATTGTACCTATGTGAGGTGAGGAGCAATATTGAAAAGGAGAGTGGAGGGGTAACAAAGGTCCCTGAAATACTTGTGGGCAGAAAAATCAAAATCCAATCTCAGGCTACATTGACATGTTTTCCGAAAACAAAAGGGCAATTTTTTTTAAAGATTTATTTATTTGTGCATACAGAACTGGGGTACAGGCCAGAGGCTCGGGGCGGATAGCTCCGCATTCCAGGGAATAAAAAGTAAATGTATGTGATGTATGTTTATCTTCACGTAAGGCACATTTGAGTCACTGACACGTTATAGACCTAGTATTTGAACTGTAGTTCAAAATATTCTTTATATCTGGGGACTGTAATAAATAAATAGAATAATAAATCAAAAAAATTGAACAAGTAGACAAAACAACAGTAAGGATCTAGGAAATACAATCAACTAATTGACTAATTACACAATTAGTCAATTGACTATCAACTAACTTGGCTTAAAACAAATCTCAACAAATTTTAAATAACTGAAATTATACAAGGTATATTCTGATCACAAAAGAAAAAAATAGAAACAAATCACAGAAAGAAATCTGAAACACCTTCAAATGTCTGGAAATTAAAAAGAAACCAAAATATTTCTTGCCTAAAGAGAGCTGACAAAACTATGCCACAGTAAACCGTCAATAGAGCTATTCCATATGAAAACTGACAACTGAAAAAAATGATCATGAACAAAACAAGGAAGGCACTAGTCAAACAAATTTGCTCATATGGGAACCAAGGGCTTTGCTATATCAGCAAAGAATGAGGCTCCCCGGATGAATCAATAAATGTCAGGTCCAGAAAGAAATGTGGCTCTCCCTTTTTCTAAACAATGCAAAAGGCAAAGAAACTTCAGAACTAAATAAATCAGGCTCAACCTGATGATAGTGTACTAAAAGCAAAGCCACAGATGTTTACATCCAATCCAGATGAAACCTAATATTAGAACTGAAACAAATAACTGTCTCAGCCAGATTTCAGGTTCCAAAAGGAGAGCCATCATTTGCAACTCCCAAGTGCTAAGGACTTGTGACAGGCCTCTTGCCTGAGTTAGGACACTTAGTTCACAGAGCAGCTGGCTTTCCAGAAAGTCATGGAATCACCCACGGGTGGGTGAGGTGCTGGGTCTGAAGCTAATCCCAAAGGGTTCTATATGCTCACTGTCTTGAGCATATACCTACCTTTAAAAGCCAGGGATTATACACACATTAGTCCAATGGCCAGAACTGCTATTACTGTAACAAAGGCGACCCTCCAGTATCCTGGGGTTCCCCAGATATCTAGCTGGGAACCTCCAAACATGTTGACAATGCATCCCCTCAATAAAAATTGCAGGAGTATTAACTGTCAGTAAATGCATGTTTGTAATTATATACTTGGATGACTACCCTGAATTATTATGGTGATTATCAAATATATATGAAATGTATAAAATAGTAAATAATTATATTGAAATAAAAACTAGTATTTTCTTCTCATAGCCCAATGGGTCAGATGGTAATCAACATTTAGAGACCATGGCATTTCGGCCTTTCTTTCTGTTTCAAAACACTCATATCGAGTGCTCTCTCCTTATGGATCCCTGAATCCAGGTAGAAGTAACAGAGAAATGAGAAAAGCCTACATACTTGGATGTTACAGCCGAATACAGGCCTCGTTTATTGCAATAAGCCCTAAAAGAGACATAAACATACCCTCGGCTGGCAGCTGCTACGTCTTCCCAGGAAGGAGTGGTACAAATAGCTCCTGTATATAGGTGTGAAAAGGAAATGTGCAGAGATCAATAATTTCCAGGTTCAGTTTAGTCACTGCGCCCATCTCTTCCTCATCTGATCTGCTACAACCAGAGACCACCCACCCCCCCCAAGATAAAAAACTGAACTGAAGATATTATCTGAGGATAATATCTTCCTTCTTTTGCCTGATTATAGCGGTTATGTGCCATTGGACAAACCATCCAACCCCTCTGGGCCTCATTTTTCCTCTAAGTTTGAGAATTTCCTAAGTTTGAGAGTTTCCTATTAAGTTTGAGAATGACTATTTTGTAGATATAAAAGTCTGAACTTCTAGAAGAAGATTCCTAAGAAGTTAATTTGGTTCACCTTGCTTGCTCCATAGGTTCAAATGTGGGATCTGATATGTCACATGTGAGTCTTAACTAAATGCACTGACCTAGAAAAAAGTGGCATGTCTGTGTTTGATTGATATTTACCCTTCCTCAACCCTCACCTAACAACAATACAATAGGAGCAGTCTAATGAATCGTAAGTGAACCATGGCAAAAAGATGAGGTAAAGCATAGACTCTTTTAAGAAACATTAGGGCTGACTATAGGTAAGGTATACTTCCTTTCTCTTTTTCTCTGAAAACATACACACACAAACATATACACACTGCTCATGTACACCTGCAAATGTATGTGGACATGCAGAAGTACCCTAACTCCACAGAGAACAGCATAAGATGTACCTTAAAGACAACAAAGCTAAATATCCTAGAGATTGGCCCAGTTGTTATGCACACAACGCACAAAATGATATTTTAAAAGTTCTGGCAAACATAGATTTTGAAATAAGCTCAGTTTGCTTATTCTGCCGTGTGTCCATGGCAGAGGACACAGCCCTAAGGTTCTGCTCCACTCAACACCCATCAGCAGTGTAGATGTATCTTCTAGCAAAATTATCTATCTGTATATGCCTCCACTTCCTCATCTGTAAGATAGATATTGAGTAAGACCAATTTCAAGTTCCTCATTTTTCACCGTGGAAACTGAAGAAGTAAAATATCCTGTAACGGACAAATAGTGAAATACTCTATGGTATTGCCAGTAAAGAAGCCATTAAAATTATATAAAGAGTATTATATACTCTTTAAAAAGAGTATATAATACATTAGAAATTTCATTACCATGTTATGTGAATAAAGAGGATGAAATTATATGTAGATTATTATAAAAGGAGGGGGGTAATTAAAAAAAAAGCCTAAAAAGTCCACATCATAATTTTTTACATAATTTTCCTCATTGGTATTTTCTTTTTATGTGAGGCATTTTCTACATTTTTTATAAAGAATATGTAAACAAATGGAATCAAATAGAAAACCCAGAAATAAACCCACATAATTATGGACAACTAGTCTTTGACAAAGGAGCAGAGAATATGCAATAGAACAAGGACAGTTTGTTCAATAAATGGTGCTGGGAGAACTGGACTGTTACTTGCAAAAGAATGAAGCTAAACTACCTCACCATCCACAAAACCAACTCTAAATGGATAAAAGACCTGAAGCCATAAAATATATAGAAGAAAATACAGGCGCCACATTATACAAAATACATCTCAGTAACATCTTTAAAGATACATCCCCAAAGCAAAGAATGTGAAGGAAAAGGTAAGCAACTCATCTGGGATTACATTAAACTAAAAAGCTTTTGTACAGCAAAAGAGACACTAACCAAAACAGACATCTTATTGACTGGGAGAAAATCTTGGCACACAGTACAACTGATAAGGGATTGATTACAAAAATCTACAAAGAGCTCACATAATTCAACAAAAACAAAGAAATAATACAGTCAAAAATGGGCAGAAGAGCTAAAAGACATTTCTCTAAATATGAAATGCAAATCGCCAACAGATATATGAAAGTATGCCCAACATCACAAATCAAAACCACAAAGAGATATCACCTTCACCAGTGAGAATGGCACACATTATAA
Organism: Condylura cristata; assembly: GCF_000260355.1. Taxonomy (NCBI): domain Eukaryota; kingdom Metazoa; phylum Chordata; class Mammalia; order Eulipotyphla; family Talpidae; genus Condylura; species Condylura cristata. Next base: position 55,246,602 of record NW_004567114.1, on the reverse strand, counting down.
AAGCAGGAAACAAGAAATGTTGGTGAGGATGTAGAGAAAATGGAACTCTCCTATAGTGCTGGTGGGAATGCAAACTGACCCAACCACTATGGAAAGCTGCATGGCAGTTCCTCAAACTACTAAAAATGGAGCTACCATATGACCCAGCAATTCCACTCCTAGGAGTAGACACAAAACTGAAGGACACAAAAACATTGAAGTTACCTGCACTCCTATATTTATTGCAGCACTATTTACAATAGACAAGTTATGGAAACAACCCAAATGCCCAAAAATACGTGACTGGGTCAAGAATATGTGGTATACATGCACAGTGGAATATTACTCAGCAATCAAAAAGATACATTCATGTCATTTGCAGCACCATGAATGGAGCTGGAAGGGATCGTGCTGAGTGAAATAAGCAGAGACAAAAAGGAAAGTATTGGATGGTTTCACTTACAAGCGGAATATAGGGAAACCAAATAAGTGATCAGGGAAAAAAAAAAAAAAACAACAAGAATAAAAAATAAACTAGCAGGCAACCATAAATGAGAGACATTCTGCGAGGGAGGGGGAAGAAAAGGGACCAAAAGAGGAGAGATAAGAGCACAAGGGACTATGACCTCAATTCATGAGTGAACTGGTAGTGAAACTTGCAGGGAATACACAATCATGTAAAAGATGTAATAAAAATTATTAAAAAATTATGTTTTAAAAAAAGAATATGTATACATCTGTGAAGAGAAATATGTGTAGAAATTCATGCCTCTAAAACACAGCTGACTTTTACCTACCAACAAGATGGAAAGGATTCTGAGCAGAGAGAAAACATGTGTAACAGCTGGGGACTCACAGGAGCCAGAAATCAAGGCAGGCAGCTCACAATTCCATTGCTTCCTTTATGAAAATAGAAATGTAGACCTCAAGCCCTAAAGCATGGGTATATTCTTACCACCCCAAGCCCCTTGCCAAACCCTGACGACAGGAACCATTCTTCCAGGAACCTATAAAACATGAACACTTATGTAGCTGGGCATGAGGTCTCCATCCTAAGCCATGTGGGTCCACATGAGGTAGAGAGAAAATAATCTGTTGAAGACTGGGGGTGCAAGAGACAGCATAAATATCCTCAGAGATAAAAAATGAAAAATAAAAATGGGGTTTCTATTTTTCCCTTGTAAGCCTTTTTTTTTTTTTTTTTAAGAACTTGTGGAACTGTGAACTACTACTGAGAAAAAACATTCAGGGAAAGTTTTGATATATACAACGCCCATTAAATGATCATTTATTCCTTCATCATACGAACCCTTTCCTCAGGGGGAACACGCAGGTCTTCAAAACATGAAATAACAGCTTTACTGTAGGCAACAATGGAAGCACTTATAAATTGCTCGTTTTGGAGGATTCTGAAGTCTGCATAAATCAAAGAAACCTGCATTTTCGCTTGGTAACTGGGCCATTAGGTAAAATAAAAGTTTCTGTTCAGTAACCTAATGAATTCCCTGGGAATCACCTAGCAGCTTCTCTGTGCAAAGAACAGCAAGTTGAAAGGGGAGCAAGAGCCCAGCCAAGCTCCCTCTGGTATAACCAGCGCCAGTGTGTGAGCACACAGCCTGGAGCTCCACCCCAGAAAGTAAGCCTGGGCCTGTGGGTCTCAGGAGGGAGGCAATTCACCTCCCCAGACTCTCTAACCTTCCCACATGAGGACAGAGAGATGTCTAAAGCATGTCCCCACTCTCCAGGGGCCACCAGACTGGAGCGGTAAACAGAAAGCAAAGTGACAAGTGGAACCTGGCAACTCTGAGTGCTACTGGGGAGACGGCACTGGAGGCCTGAGGAGTGGGATGGAGATCGAAGTGTCTGTTCTTCCTGGTACCTGGCAGCCTGACCACCACACCTGACCATCACACTGTCCTCGTGGCCAGTATTTTCTGTAAAATCTTCATTTTAGCATGACTGTAGCCGGGATGGAAACACCATTCATTCATATTTGTTCTCTCTTCGAAAGGAGGTAAAGAATTTGGGCAAACAAGAATATGATCTGGACTGAAAAGCTGGGTTCACAGGCGTTTTTTTTTGTTTTTTTTTGTTGTTGGTTGTTGTTGTTTTTTTACCAGCCTCTCCCACTTCTGCTGTTTGCATAACAGTGCACTTGAATGACCCCACAGAATGTTTTTGTTTTATTTTGTTTCCAGTTTTCTTTTGATCCAGTGAAGATAGGTGTAGGAAAATAATATCTCCTATTTCAGGGACAGGGATGTGGTTGCCTAAGCCAATTCTAACACCCTGCAAAGTTGGATCAAGGGGCCTGAACACAGGGACTTCCGCATCCAAAACGCCCAGCACAAACACTCAGGAGACCAGAGAGGAAGTCGTCACCTCTCGGAAAGGGAAGAGACTTGGGGCTCTAGTGTTCCAGTTGGGGTGGGAGTGGGAGGGTGAGGGATAAGGGGTTTTTGGGAATAGAGAGAATTAAGAGAAGCTTGATTTTGAAATATGGCTGGGAGATGGGGAGAGAAGCACAAATTTGAGTTGGAAAGAGAAAATAGGAAAGGGTGGTAGGAACTCACAAGACAAACCTGGGTTTCCGTGAGATTCTGTTTCACAGGACAGATCACAGAAGCTGGCCACAGGCACACATCAACACGATTTTTAAAACTGCAGATGAATTATCTTTGCATGGCAAGAACCAGAACATACCCCATCTAATGACAAGATAATATTGCTTATAAAAAGGAGGTTCTATGTCTCAGGCCATATATGGACCGTAAGAAGGGTCAGTTAATCCTCAAACTGCTTTTGGAATGTAAATTGTTTCATTTCATAAATGTGAAAACTGAGGCTCAGAGACATGACCGAGACAGTAGAACCAGACTTTTACCCGAAGACTGTCTTCTGTTGTTATGGGTCTGGGAGCAAACAGGGACTTGAGGAGTCCCGAAGCACCCCTGACTGCAACTTTCCAACAAGAGAGAGCCTGTGGCTGCTGTTCAACTCAGGACACAACAGCAAAGAGCACTGACTGTGGCAAGTGCTTAGAAAACCACCACTCAAAGAATGCCTCTGCATGGATTTTAAAACCATGCCTCCTGGGTCAGCTGTTACTCAGGATGTGCATTGCCAGCGCATTCCAGAAGGAAAGCTGCCTTAGTTTGCAATCCCCCAAACCACCCCTTCCTCTACCTTTGCAATCAGTCAAAACTAATCAAAACGAGCATTAGTGGATCAGCTGTGGAACTCCTGCTCTTAACAGTGGGTTGTGTGGTGGGAGCGCTCACAGATGGAGTTTCCTTTTTAAAGGAAGTGTTTGGCACTAGACTCTGTTAAGAGTTTTCCCTTGTTTCCATCTGGTTTTAGTATCGGAATGCATACATGAGAAAATGGAAAAAGAACACTCTGTTGACGTGCTAAACCACTAGAAAAACTAAAGTGGTGGACTGCACATCCTCTTAAATCCTCGGAAGTTAAAGAGCTGTGCTTGCAAGATTATGACATTGTTTTTAAGGAAGCAGAGAGCCTGGTTTCTTGATGCTAACACTGCATTTGGGGGAAACCAAGTGTATACTTTGGCGTGAGATGGACATAGATATGAATCTCAGCTTCATCCTCCTCCAGCTGCCTGGCCCTGGACAGCAACCTTACCCATTTTAAGCCTTGCCTATTTTATCTTTAAAATAATACTAGAAACTACAGCATAAGGCTGCTGTGAGGATTAAATGAAGTAATACCTATTAAGTGCTTAGCCATCCATTTTGGACTCTCGTATTCACAAGGCTTTAGAAAAGGCAAATACTCTCCCTACTAGCTTTCACAGAAAGAGATCTAGGATCACCAGGGAAACTACGAAATTTAAGACATCTACTTCTTTCTATTATATAGCTGAACAAAACAAGTTCCTATATAGCAATGTCCCTGTCAGGAGCCTCTCTGAGTTTCCCTGGAGAATTAATTTTCTCTGAGACTCAAATCCATCCACTGACACTACCATTCTAATGAGTGGCTTTTTTAACAGCTCAGTTACTGTATAAGCTTGTTACCACCCAGCCCAAATCAACTAAGGCCAGAATAATACTGAGGCATAATTATCACTAAAAGGTAAGGAGAAATGTGTGATTTGGGAAGTCCATTTTACATGACTCTTAGCCTGAAAGAAGTCGGTGGAGAGAGAGAAGGAAAGAGGAAGGAAGGGGAGAGCGAAAGATGAGTACAGTGGTTAAGGGAACCATAGGCCTGGTGTCAAACCACCTGGTTTCCATTTTGTTTTGTTAACACCCAAGCTGATGCTCTTGGGCAAGCCAATTTGCTTCTCTATGCTAGGTTTCCTCATCTACAAAATGAGTACCAGAGGAGCTACCTTGTAACAATATTGGAAGGTTGTAGTGAGTTAATATATGTAAAGGGTGAGAGCCACAAGTTCCAAAATAAGACCCCAGTAAATGCCTGTATTGTTAGTATTATTATTATGACTGCCAACCCAAAGGGGCTGGTGCAACCCTAACTGTACTGATCACTGAAGCCCCGATGGGTACACAGGAGCTTATTTGTGAATGACATTTGGTGGCAATGTCTATTGGGCCAGAAAACATTTCAGAAGCAAAGCCATTCTCTCTAGTTAAAAAAATAAGAGTATAGGGCCCTCCCTGGTGGCGCAGGTTAAAGCACTGCACAAAGAAGCTAAAGCCACTTCCGCATGAGTTCGATCCCCGCCTGTCCCGGAGATGACCACATGGCGCGCAGACCTCTCCTGACCCGCCCGCTGCTCCCCTCAGCAGTGTACTTCGTTGATCTGCCTGTTCTGCTCCCCACTCTGTCTCTGGCGAACCCTCTCACCCTCCACATCTCTGGTCTGTACCCCAGTTCTGTATGAATAAATAAAATCTTTAAAAAAAAATTAAAAAAGAATATAACATGGACAAGATGAATATTTTTTTTATTTTTTATGTTATTTTCTGAAAGATTCATATTTTCAGCAATACTATTTCTACAATAAAGAATAATAAATATCATCGTGGTTGTCTTCTATTTCTTCTTTAACTGCTGATTCCTTTGTATATTTTAGGGTTCACTGTAGATTTTTTTCACTTTTTCCAGGATAAAAGCTATTAGATAGTCAACTCACTGCTTGACAGACCTTGACAGAAATAAACCATTTCTATGAAGGTCAAATTTTATCTAACTTTTATTCTTCTTTTCTCCTCTAATCTTTATAGATCTTGAGAGGAGTAACAATCTGAATTAGTGGATGGAAATAATTTTTCCTATACCAGATCATTAACAACTTTGGTTACCTTGATTTCAATAGCAACATACAAAGACTATTCCTGAACTTTTAGGAAACATTTTTAGCATCCATTTGCATTATTAATGACCTGAATTTCTCCCTATATGATATGCATGGACTGACAATGAAATGTGGTATAAGACTTCCAGAAGGGTTCTGAGTCCTAGCATCTCAGAGCTCCCAAATAACCTTTCAACTTATCATTTCAATAAACTGAAGTCCAAATCCAGACGTTTGACTATGATCAGTCAACAAGAAAGAAACTAAAAAAAGTATTTTTTTGGTCAAGTTTATTAAGAACCCAGAGTATAACCCAAGACTGAGATCTCTCAACATTAGCTTCATTGTTGCTTAACACTTTAAAATACAGGTACCTTTCTCCACTTTCTTTGATGCTGCTTCAGGACTGAGCAGGAACCAACTCCTTTGAATTCTGAAAATTCTAAGGGTTATTTCAAGGAATATCTAGGGAAGGTAACCACTGAGATTTTTATCAGTTCTGGGTTCCTAATTCACATCATTATCTTCCATGGAGTTCATTTACATAAATTATTTCATCAGAGCATTCAGAACTTTAATAAGAAAATTTTGACCTCTACAAATGCAGACTCACTTTGAAAAGGTTAGGATGCTCTGTTTCAACAAAATATGTTAAAGATTGTACTAATCACAAAAATTAAAGTTCCCGCTATGCACCTCTATGGGGACAAGTAGCATCATGTATTAATTACATGTACTGAGTTAAACCAAGATCAGGAAGATAGATTTCAAACATGAAATTAGAGAATGTTCAGTAGGGAACTGGCATCTAATAATCAATTGACTTTAACTTTGTAGCATGTTTCTAGTTAGTTTTATAGACCCAAGATATCACAGAGGGGCAATCACCTATAAAAACTGCTGTGGTTGGGGCTCTTGTTACACTTTGAATGAGTTAACTGCTCTAATAATAAAGTCTATACTATAATCAACTATGCGGTAAGTAATAAATTTAAATAGCATTTCCCATTAAACATCTTTTGTGTCTATACTTGGCAAGGCGCCAAGTGCTATAAAGAAGTAGGATACTTAGAAACACAGGTTTACATGATACACAGTTGCTTCTGTCTAAGGGTTCAAAAACACCATTCAGGGTAACTTCTCATACCCATAAAATGAAAGGCTAATGTCAGTCCATGTCATAGGAAAACCCAGCTAAGATGGCTATGAACTCTTATGAACTCTTATATAATCATCCCAATAGCGACTGCATCTTTTTTTTTTTTAAACCAAGCTTCACTAAGATATGACATTTTAGGTGTGCAGATTGATAAATTGTGAAAAATACATACACCCAAGTAACCATCATCACAATCAACATACAGAATATTTACACCATTTCTAAAACTCACCTCACACCCCTTTGTAGTCAATGCCCAATCCAGGCTCTGGCAACCAGTGATGGCTCTCTGTCATTGTTGTTTATTTCATACACACTAAGTCATACAGAATGTATTTTGTTTCTTTTTTTCTCTCATACTGCACAGTGCTTTTGAGAGTCCTCCATGTTGCCGAATGTAATGTATTATCTGTTTGTTACTTTTCATTGCCAAATGGCATTCCAATACACAGATCTAATTTCTTATTCATTTATTGATGGTCATTTGATCACTCATATGTAACTGGACACCTGAGTTTTGATTTTCAGTTATTTTAAGTAAGACTTATGAAGCTCTGTATATAAATGTTTAAATGGACATAGCTTATTTCTCTTGGGTAAATGCTTAGGAAAAGAGTTGCTAAGGGATGTAAGTGCACATTTAATTTTATTAAAAACTGTCTAATTGTGGGCCCTCCCTGGTAGCACAGCTGGTTAAAGCACAGCACTAAGAAGCTAAATCCACTTCAGCATGAGTTCAATCCCCACCCGGGAGCTGACCCACATGGCGCAGCAGACCTCTCCTGACCCTCCTGCTGCTCCCCTCAGCAGTGTACTTCGTCAATCAGCCTGTTCTTCTCCCCACTCTGTCTCTGGTGAATCCTCTCACCACCCCTGCACCTCTGGCCTGTACCCCAGCTCTGTATGCATAAATAAATAAATCTTAAAAAAAAAAAAAAAAAAAACAAAACTATAATTGTTTACCAAAGCAGTTAAATCACTAGCAAAGTATGAGAGCTCAAATTGCTCCACATGCTTGTCAACAATTGGTACCTACTGCATTTTTAATTTTAGCCATTGCTTATGTGTGTCTGTGGCAGGGGGTTGGGCACAAACCAATGCATTAAGAGTACCAATCAACAGATGCATCTTAGTACAGGAGAACCTGCATACCATGCAAGCAGTCATCAGGAAGACCTATAGAAACACTCAAATTCTACCCCAGGGCTCCATGATTGAACTAGAGTGATTATTTCTCTCTTTGCACAACCACCACTAAGGAACCCTTAGAGGAAGATTGCTTTATTTCTTTTGCTCCAGCACCTTATTACATATCCAGTGGCTACATAATCCAGTCTGAATGACAAGTCTATGATCACAGGCTGCTACCGCTCAGATTATAAATCCTGCCAGGTATTGGCTAGGGTTTGGGAGTAGAATTCACACAAAGAAGCATTTTGATATAAAACAGCATATGCCGGCCCTCCCTGGTGGCACAGCGGGTTAAAGCACTGCACTAAGAAGCTAAAGCCACTTCCACATGAGTTCAATTCCCGCCTGCCCCAGAGGTGACCACATGACGTTTCAGACCTCTCCTGACCCGCCTGCTGCTCCCCTCAACAGTGTACATCCCCGATCTGCCTGTTCTGCTCCTCACACTGTCACTGGTGAAGCCTCTCACTGCCCCTGAGCTTCTGGCCTGTACCCCAGTTCTGTATGCACAAATAAATAAATCTTTAAAAAAACAACAACAACAAAAAAAAAAACAGCATATGCCGATGCATATAATATGCTGTTAAGTTTTTACAGGTATGATATTCTTCCTTAAAAAAAAAAAAAATAAAAGCACCTATGCTGTTTGAAAGGTGGTTAAAAATTATTTGCAGACATTGCACTAATTTAGATAAACTTTCCCCCATTCAAAATGAATAGCTGGTTTCATCAACTAAAACACAAAAGCTGAAGAAACTCTTTCTGGCTCCTGAGAGTCAAGGTGTTTCACTGGCAAAGCAGGATGAGGCCATAACACAGGGCTCAGCCTGCACTTCACAGACGCCTGTGCGAGTTGAGCTGGAGTGGGCATCCTTAGAGCAGGAATAAAGAGAAACTTGAAATCCACTCAGCCTTTCTTTCAGTGAAGCTCCTATCTCCTCTCCCTGAAATGCTCTCTACGCCTACACACCTCCTTTCAGAACCAGCAAGGCCTTACTTTTCTTGCAGCTCTGGATTTTCCACACAGGTCAACTTTTCCTCTAACATGTTTCCACACCACTCTATATTTTCTTGTTCATCTTTTCAGATGAACACTATGTTTACTTTAGAGAATAACCTATTAATGTCTATTGCGTTACCCAACAAGAAAAGCTTTGTGAGTCTTTCTCATAGCTAGAGTGTTCATCATGTAAAAAGCACTTTATAAATATTTAGTAATTGGTTACTGAGACATTATCTTATCAGAGATGTGACTTATATGCTGTTTCTTTCTCAATTAGTCTATAAACCAAAGTGCCAAAAACATGGGTGTCTGTTATTTGGTGGCCTTCCCCTACCCCATTTCCACTTAAGTGTCAGATCTATTTTATCCAACTATCCTCTCGAAATTGAAAACCAGGAAAAAGTCTATTGCATTCTACAATAGAATACAAAGAGAAAAAGCAATTCTATTTGTTTCAGATGTTAAGTCTGAAGGTTTTGGTAATTTGTAAAGGAGATATAGCTGTCCAGTTAAGGTCACTACCTTCTAGGGGATGGGAAACAGTTATGCTATTTCATTGCGATGAGGTGGAATCCCCATGCCACTCCTGCAGATGTCACGATCAGAGTCACACTGACAACTGCAAATACCAAAATGCAAGCAAGACACCCTCCTTTTCAATTTAGGTGTACATGGGCATAACCCAACAGGCTTCTATACCACCTACCATTTCTTCAACTACCTATCCTCAGAAATTACAATGAAACATCAAAAGCATAGAGCTAAATAAGGTTCTAATCACTACGTGTCCATGTTCAGCTCATCTTCAGCTCAGCCCAGATAAAAAATTTATTGTTATGCATTCTGCTCATTATGGGTGCAAGCTAAAACTCTAGAATCTAAGCTTAAAACTCTAAGAATAGTTCAGACTCTAAAATCTGAGTCCCATTAACAAAATTCAATAAAGATATCAGTAAAGGCTCCATTGCTCTTTCACTTAGTCAGGATATAATAAACTGAGACCCTATTAAATGTCAGTTACCTCACCCCCATACTAAAGAAAAGCTAAGTGTCATCTAGCGATAACCAAATTTTATTAACCTAGTTCCTATCTGGGATTTAGAAAGAGACCAATATTTGCAATCAATTCTGTCACACCTTTAAACAAAGCTTTCTTCCAATCACTGAAAAGGCATTCTTACCAAAGGATTATGTACTCATTATATTTTAAATTACAATATTCTTACTGCTATTTTCCATGTACTTTCGGGGGGGGGGAGTCATCTCTACTCTGCAATAAATTCTAATAAAATAAAATAAAATGGTTAGAGGTTTGATTTCTGAACAAAGCTAGAAATGGGTCCAAAGAAAAATTTCTATCCCCAAGTCACAGTTGAAAGAAATAAGATGAATTAAGGAAAGCTTATTTCTTCCATTGCCCAGTTACAAAAAATATTTTAAAAAATATTACAAATGCTCTCGGTGTTCAGCTGAGTAATACTCCTCACATCATGGAAAACTTATCCAAATTTCATCTCAAAAACTTGGTAGGAATCCACAGTAAATCCCACAGATCTCCTACAATCACAAATGGAAAGAAAAGAATAATCTAACAAAATTCTAAGCTTAATAGAACAGATGCCTATTTCTGACAAGGAACAGCTGTCAGGCAAAACAGTGATTTATGAACTGAGTCTACTTTCTCACATTCCATAAGGTGTCGATATTTATCTGGAGACAAACCATTCCTGATTATTGGCAACTGTTAAGGAAAAGAAAAGTCAATGAAACAAAGGCTGCCAGTAATGACAATGATCCAAATACCAGCAATTATTCTAAAACACAACCCACAGGAGTAATCCACTTTCAAGTTTGAGTCCTAGTGAAAGAAAGCATAATAAACAAGTGTCTGCCAAAGCCTTCGCAGAAGCTCTTACTAGAAAATACAGTAAAATTGAACTTCACATGCTTCCCCATATAAGGCAACCTCAACAGGACCACGCGAGTAAATGAGGCTCAGAGGAGAGCGCAGAGAAACAGGAAAGAACGAGAAAGACCACAGGGGTCCTAACACGTGGGTATGTAACTGCTTAAAAGCTTAGTATCTGATTTTCCTTACCTGACAGGCAGATGTAGGTTAAATATTCGCCTTGACCCCCAGTTGCCAAAAAAGGAATCTTTTTCTTTGTCCTCCTCTTGACTTGGACAGCTCCCAGCATCCTTTCATCAAGAGGTGCAAAAATTTCCTTGCTGATGGCAGATTTGGCACTCATGGTAGAACAAGTGAGGAGGGCACACAGCGAAGTTTCTAAAGAAGAAAAAGAAGTTGGAATTGACAATATTATAAGGACCCATGTAAGAATGACCCCAACTCTGAGGTATACAGCCCAGGGGGAGGGAAGGAAGAACACAACAGAATAAGGTGATGGTTCCCGGGTGATACGGTGGTGGGAGAACTATGGGGAGTAGCATGATGCAAGGAAAAAAAAAAAAAAAAAAAAAAAAACAAGAAAGAATGATCAGCAAGTTGATTTGCTGGTGGAATAATTTTTAATTTGTTGTTGAATTTTCTCTTGCTTCAAATGCATTACAGGACCATTATGAGTGAAAGAAATGTGGCTGCTCGATTTTCCGTCTTCAGGTGAAATGTGGAAGTACTGACCCTGGCCCCTCACCTCAAGCAGAGAGCTGCAAATTGCAGCAGCCCAAGGAATGCAGGATTCTACTGTAGATCTGGAAGTCTGTATACCAAAGTTCACTAAGATAATATAAAACAGGTCAAGTGGCCCCAAAAGGAACAAGCACACACATTAGTTGGTAATGTATATATGTGTATATATTCTTTCCATGTTAGGCGATGTCTGGACAGAATGGTAGTTGCCTAGTATTCCATTAATAGTGAGGAAAAGGGGAAAAGACTTGTCTGCCAGAGCCTAAAAACTAAATGAAAATGTACTTTGTCACCCTGCCTGTGGAAAGTTTCACTTCCTGTTGTACTCAAAGCCTGTGTCCACCCTCAGCGTTGGGGCAGGTGAGGTTATTTCTCACAGTGGGCAATGTTTTCACATTGACTATCTATGAAGCACATAGTAACAACAGGGAAATCACTGATTTACCTGCTGGAAATGTCAAACACAACGTGAGGCGAGCCTGAAATGGGATCTAGAAAGTTTGCCCCTCTCTCCCTCAGCAGTACTGACTCTTCACTGGCAGGAGCAGTCACTACAGTTCCCACCATGAGCATGATTTCACATCTTCAGCTGAGAAGTCTGTGCTTTGCCCACTAATCCTTCTGCTCCTTTAAAATCTCCTTTAGCTCTAATGTAAATCCATTTCCCTAAGTCTCTTCATAACAGAAATAATTATATCATTGTCGACATAATAACTATACATGCAACAGAAGATCATTAGCGTAATCACCTTTCAGTTGCTTTCCATCAGTCTGAGCAATGAATCCTTATTTACTAGCCCCTTTCCTAGGTCTTATTTTGCAGTGTTCCTTTGCCTCTAGTTGCCATGCTGTGGACCTTTGCCAAATTCGCCACATTTTCCTTTGGCCACAGTGGACACAGAATTCTAAAGTGGCTGACTAATGCTAAGTATTTTGAAAATGCTACCCAGCAGTTCCACAAGTTACGCTCCTGTGGTTAACTGGCAGCATGAGCCCAGTAATTAAGATAAAGCAGTATGTTGCTGACTCACAACAAGCCCCCCCTCCCCAACGCCACAAACATACACAGACACGGTCCCTGTGTTATATTTAGTTCTCCAAAAGTTGTACTTCTCCACTGGTTTTAATTCTGCTTGGTTGTGTGTGTTACGTTCAAGGTCAATGTGAATCTGAACTCTACCATCCTAAAGCCCAACAGCAACTGCAATCAGCATCATCTATTCTATCACCCTACTCATAGCCTATGCTTTCATCACTTACCAGCATTTGTTCAAGCAATTCATAATCAGGACGAAGGGTGCAGTGAGGGCCTACGGCTGCTCAGTGTAGTCCAGGCTGGTGAGTGGCTCTGTGGCACAGCTACGCAATGCCACATGTGACAGCAGCTCAAAGTGTTGATGAGCCTGCTAGAAAACGAGCCAGTTGCTAAGTAAACACCTACTATGTTCCACCATAATGCTCAGTATCAGAGAGATGCGATAATAAATATGTGGTCTCTGTGCTCCCAGTGGATGCAGCATGACTAAGTATATGGAAGGTTTGCCTTAAATGTAGGTGATTTACGACAGAAGGCCACAGGTGCCGTAGGGTAAATGCAGGTCGTCAGGTTTTTCCACTCTCCCGCCTTTAGCCAGCATCAGTGATCTACACCCGTGGTCTTACAGGTGTGCCTGATGGCAGCACCTGGAGTGTGGTGTGGGCTGTGTGAGTGGGCGCACCTGGGCAGAGAGGGAGCATATAAGGGCTGGCAGAGTGCAGAGTGCGGCAGCAGAGGACCTTAGGGGCAGAGTGCAGTAGAGGCAGAGAGCCCAGAGACAGTGAAGATTTGCAGGGGGCTAGGAAGCCTCCCTGCTTGCCCTGCACCCGGTTGCCTCACTACACGTGGTGTAGAAAGATCATGAAAAGCCTGAAAAAGCCACTGAGGGCTGCAGGGTTCCCCCTTTACCAGTATGACCAGGTCCATGGAGAACCTGCTCTGAGCCTGTGTGCACTACAGTGTACAGGAAATCCATCTCAGTGCACGACTGGCAGATGATACAACATAACAGCCCACTTAAAGCTCGTCTGTGGTTTTTCTTGATCTCATGGTAGGAAAGGATATGGTTTAAAAAAAAAAAAACACATAACTTCCTTCTGGTTAAAGAAATGACTCCTATTTTCAAGTCTGCAATAGAATCATTTTCTTAAGTGATGCCAAGCATGAAGCATAAAAGTGTTGGCCTGAAATACTGACCTGGACTCTCATCCTGATCTATTTTGCTCTGATCATGGCATTTCCTCACTGCCACTAGATTCTTCCCAGCAACGTTTTTGGTCAACCTAGATTTCAGTATGTGGACCGCTGATATGCTATGATTTTTCAGGATGCCAGCAGACAGAATTCTCCCCACCCCTATTTATCCCACCATTTTCTAGGCAGGGTATTATAAGTGACAGGGGCATTTTTTACAACGAAAGAACGTACTAGTTCTTGTCTAGGTCCAAGGCCTTTTACCCCTTCATTATTTGGGGACATGTGAAAAAGACAGTCGGTGGTAGCTCAGTGGCTTCAAATATTCTATAAGCAATCTGTAGAAGGGAGGATTTTTTTTCTCTTGAATCAGCCAGGCAGTTTTAGCAGACCTTCTATCTCATTGCGGGTAGACTCGTCCAGCCCATGCTGAGACCCCACTGTTAGGAAGCCACAGCAGGAATGTGCCACGGACCTTGGCTCTGCTGACCTTCACTACTCAGACCATGGGCAGCCTCTGGCCTGTGTCTTCCACCACACAATACCCAGGTTTTTGCCTTCCCGTGTCAAATGCACACATTTCTATAGCTGTGGTTAAATGGAACACTTATTTTATTGGGTAAAATCTTTCAGGAAAAAAGGGGGGTTCCTACGTATTTTATCAGCTCTTAGGAAATCCTGTTCCCTTTTGAAAAACTGGTAAGAAATGGAAATGACCTTTTATTGTTGTTTTTATACTAATATTCAGTGGCCAAGAACCAAAAAAAGAAAAGAAAAGAATAAGAAAAAAAAAAACAGTGTGTTCATTCAGCACAAGTTTGGAAATAAACCTGAATTCAGGCACTGAAGACCTTTGCATGACAAATGGTAAATTTCTTAAAATTCTAGACCTTCAGCTTATTAACTGTGGCATAACTGTATCTTCACCTGTCTTGTGGAATGTTGAAAGAATTAAATGAAACAATGCATGTAAATCACTTGTCCTAGTGCCTGAATCATAATAAATACTAACAAATTAAAAATGTTCATGAACTCTCCTACAACAACATGAAAAATGAAAGGCCCTTTGAACTTGTACAAATGGAGAAAATATAGCAATCAATATCATGTTACCTATAAAAGAGAAACTCAACTTCACCAAATCCTCATTTTTTTCATTTGAGTATGAAGTCCTCCAAATATCAACTTCACCAAATCCTCATGTTTTCCATTTATGAGTATGAAATTCTCTAAATAGCAGACAAGTCATTTTATACTGTTATAAGAATAAGGAATTAATATACAAGTTTTGCCCTTAAAAAAATCACTAGTAGATTACAATTCTATGAGGAACTCAAAAGCTACTGCATTCACTTATGTATCTTGCTTGTTTTTTTTACATTATATAAAGGCAGGAATTTTATTAGGAGAGACTCCTGCATACACCCAGGTAGGAAGTCTTGGGACAAGACCTGTATTTTGCTAGAACAAAGTGTATTCTTAAAATGTTCTCTGGGGGAGTGGTGCTGGGAAAACTGGGTAGCTACATGCAAAAAAATGAAACTAGATCATTGCCTCACTCCAGTCACAAAAATCAACTCGAAGTGGATTAA
>NW_004567114.1:55222859-55230399 GCF_000260355.1 Condylura cristata | reverse complement strand
GGGGGGGGGGATTCACTTCTTTGTGTTATTTTATCTTTTGTTACATCTTCACTTCTAACGAATGGCCAGATTATTATAATCTGTAAGGACTTCTTCCCTTGTAATGACCAACAATTCTCCATATCCCCACCTTCGGTCTGTACTGATCTTCCATAGCAATAGCAATGACAATGCACTTGTGCATGTTTTTAATGCTACCTTGGAAATGGGGGTGCACAGTTGATTAAAAGGGGAAAGAATCAGAAAGTAAAGCAGGTACTAATGCATCACTAATCTTTATGGGGTGGTAAGAGCACACGGGACTATGGTAATGGCCCATGGGTGAAGTGGTGGTGGGGGATGTAACTCAGATGAAAAAGCTTACATTGCACAAAAATGAAGAATGTTATTAACATTTTAAAAAAGTAAATAAATAAAGCCAGTAGCCTAAAGAGAAATATGGGGATGGAAAAAAACATTCTCAGAAGAGATTCAGGAAGAGGTTGTAAAGAATTTTTTCTCTTGAATCAGCCAAAAAGCCTTATGAGGTCTTAATGCCACTGTTGGTAAACTGATATCCAGACTAGGGCTGGGACCTCACTGGAAGGAAACCAGATGAATCCATCAGATAGGGCACAGCAGTGACTGTAACTATGCTACCCCCATTAGCCTGGTGGGTAGAAGGACCTGCCACCCCAAAATATGGGGCTTCAGCATTATTATTTTTAACAGAGAGTAACTGGAAAGCAGAAAATACCTGAAGTGGGGGGCTGTTTCTGAACTCCCCTTCTTGGTCTAAAGAGAGATCTTCTAAAATGAACTTAATTGGCATAAATCCCCTCTAGTAGTTTCATCAATCAAGAAAGACTCTTCACAGGTCTAGAAGCTGACCCGACACCACACTCACAAAATTCTGGTCACCAAGTATAAAACCTCCAACCTGTTCTTTGCAGGCTGCCTAAAAATCACTTACTCTCCTTTAGGAGGCACTGGTCCCTCTGCCCCCTTCCCTACTAATATGGTATTTAGCCCTGCATTCTGAGCTGCCTGCGGGAGTCATTTTTCCTTGGATATTTCCCATGTACACCTGAGGTCTAAGTAATAAGAAATTTCAACTTGTTTTTCAGTCATTCATCAGTGGTTTATTACAAGGGTTTTGGATCCAAAAAGTAGCGGAAAATTATTTTTCCTCCCCTATAACTCCCTGGAAGTTTTTTTCTCTTCCTGGTACACATCTTTTTCAAGCTATAATTACAAAAATTTCTATCCAAGAAACCAACCTACAATATGATTTGCAAGTCAAAGTAGCTGGCTGCCTTAAGTGGTAGTTGTAGAAACTAATCACAGTTTTGATCTTCCTAAAACCTTTTCTCACTTTAAATCATCTAAGCCACATCCACTTTTAAAACTGAAATATATTGACATGTAAAATGAAACACTTAGAGCTATGTTGCATGTTTATTTGACTCATGTATATTGTTGCCATGATTCTCAAGTAGCCACAATTGGCACCTCTATCAAGTATCATAATGATCCTTTATTTTAGTTAGGAAAGAAGTTCTAATTTCATTTTAGAAATTTGGATGCCTCTAATACAATATTGTTGTCTATATTGACTATACTGTTCATTAGCTTTCTAGGGCTCATTTACCTCTTGTGGCAAGTTGGCACTTTTAAACTACATCTGTCCTGTCTGCTCCCCAGCCCTCTCTCTGGGTAAATTCCATTTCACTTTGTTTTTATGAACTTGATTTTTTTTCAGATACCAGTAAATGATATCATACAGTAGTTTGTAGTTGTCTTTCTGTTTGATGCATCTAAGAGCTAATATGTTCAAGGTTACACAGGTAAGCAGGAAACTAAGTTTATCTTTTAGCGCAATGTTGTAAATTCAGGTGACTTCAGGAATTAGAAAGATGAAGTGCCTAAATAAAGGTGTAAGACGGTTTTGTATTCCAATACTAACATTTTGGGTTTCCAGTAATAGAACTGACACTATGGTCAGGAGACAAGGAGGACCAGTTAGGACCCAGCAAATTGAAACTTGTAATGCCATTGGGCATTTAACAGCCCTATACTACTCCATCCTGTCAACATCATCCCTCCAGATATCCAATGTAGAATTCTAAAGGATAAATATGACTCAAGCTTAACTCTTCACCTTCTCCACTCCTAAGGTCTTAACAGAAACACACCATTCCCTTGACAAAAAAACAGATTAACACCATAAATATTGAAAGCAAAGAAGAATGTACATCGCTTCCCTGACATTCCACAAATAAGATGTTACAAGTCAGATATCATTACACAATCATTAAGCCTAAAAGCAATCTTAAAATGTCAAATTTGGGGGCCCACCCTAGTGGCACAACAGGTTAAAGCACAGCACTATGAAGCTGTCCATAGCCACAAATGGCATGGGTTCGATTCCCAGCCAGAGAGCCAACCCACATGGTGTGACAGACCTCTCCTGTCTTGCCTGCTGCTCTCCTCAGCAGTGTACCTTGGCAGTCTGCCTATTCTGCTCTCCACTCTGTCTCTGGTGAATCCTCTCACTGCCTCTGCACCTCTGGGCTATACACACCCCAGTTCTGTATGCACAAATAAATAAATCTTAAAAAAAAAAGGTCAATTTTGCTTCAAACTCCAAAACCTTCACTTAGTAATCAGAAAACATTATATGATGAAAATCAACTTGCTTTTTTTCTAGTTTCATATACTAGAGACAGTGAAATAATTTGAGGTCAATTTAGCACCTTTATAAAAGTTTACTTAAGTAAGGGGCAGTGATTCTAAATATGCAAAACTACTTACACAACTTTACTCAATTAGATCTCAGAATGAAAGCTTCCCTTTCTCCATAGCATGTAAGTATTCAGATAAATTAAAAAAATTAGAAAAGAAATTCAGTCCACCAGGAATTTTTTCATGTAGTTTAGTTACTACTTTTAACTAGAAGACTCTAAAGTAGAATGTAAAAATCTGGAAGTAGAATCTAAAAGGGGAGTCAGATATACCAGTGGAATGGACAGCAGATAATTTTAATTAATGGTAGCATTCAAAGCTGAAAATTACAATCACTGCAAGAGATCATTCTCTTTGATAGAAACAACAGAGGTTATGGAATGGGCTTGCTGTGTGTGATTGAGACAAACATCAGAAGATTTACAAAAACTAGAACTAAATCATTAAGTCATGCAGAAAAACCTCTAAAAATATCCTGGAAAATACCAGAAACTTCCAAAAAGGAAAAATAAAATATATAAGTATATGAATAAAAGCTAAAAATATTCTCTAATCTGCTAGAAAAATACTTGGAATAAAGAAATACCTTAAAGGAGGGAACTCCTTATTACCCCTGATATCCCTGTACATCAACCTTCCTGGGTGCCAGGTCCAGCAGAGGGGCTGGGGACAGGGCCTGGAACTTGTTTTCTTGACCTCTGGTTTATTCTCTCCTGTAGAGTCAGGTTCAGGACCATTGTTGTTGAGTTCCTTCCCCTTTATTTAATTAATTATTTATAAATGATAAAGACTCCATTGAGTGTATATGGCAGGAAATTCCATATACATAGTATCATATATTCTATATACTAGTAATGAGTCACTGTGGTTTGCATAGGACATCATGATTTATAAAGACCTTCAAAACACAGTCCTCAGTGTACAGACATGACAGCCATCAACATATCTTCCAAAATTTGCTTTAAGATTATAAATAAGAATCTTAAGGTATGTGTCTTTATGAATAATAAACTATGCCATTTTTAACCCACTCCTATTGTCCTAGCGATTATGAAGTAGTTATAATTTCTCTCACACAGATTAATATTTGAGTTGAGCCAGAAACTCTATTGTTGGAGAAAACCAGTGTGTGTATTATAGATGCACGCTTACCTCATATTCCTTTTAGGAGAAAATTATTACATTATAGATGCACGCTCACCTCATATTCCTTTTAGGAGAAAATTATTACAAACAACCTAAATACACATCAACATCTAATCTTCTTTCCATACATACTACATCACCCAGTGGGATATTAGATAACCTTTAAAAATCACAACATGTATCTACAGATAATGGTTTGAAAACAAAGACCATGACATAACACAAAGTGAAAACAAAGTTAAGAAACACAAAAATGAGCTCAGGAATTTTAAATCATATGTGTAGCATAAAGAGAAGTCTAGAAAAAAGTTCATAAAAATGTTAACATGATTTTGCAACAAGAGAATAGGTCAGAGATTCTGCAGGAGAGTTTTCTTATTCCACTATCACCTGAGTAGAGCATTCCTTTAAAAAACTGTTTTAGAGGGAAGACATATCCAGATATATTTTATCGAGATCCAAATATTAGTATTCCATCCTCTCTTCTCAACTGTAGTCTAGGCATATTTTTGAGAGTCCCAAAGGTGAAAGTGGATAAATTCTCACCTTCAGAGAATTGTGAGAAAGGACAGCAAACACTACAAACAGTTACAAGGCCTGAAAAGAATCTTTGTGAGAAGGAAAAGAGGAAATGAAGCTACACTAGGGCCCAGTGAGCTGGATAGCAGATAGCAGCTTGCATTGGCTCCCCTGGACTGTGGGCAATGCCCACACATAACCGCACAATCATACACAGACAGCCCTGGTCATGCCTATCAAGCTTGAAGGAAGGACAAGCAGCAGCTTTTTTCTACCATGAGGCTACCGAGGATACACTGTCTTGCTTGGTCTTCTTTTTCCCATAGGTACCAACCCTCTTTGTCTGGGAGACATTATGTTCCCAGGATCCTCCAAGCCAGTGACTCATGTCTACTTCAATTATAAATCTAGACTATTTTCATCTGCTCTTTCCTTGTTTATATGTTCAGTAAGTACATTCGTTTTTGTAGGTTTCATATACAAAGAACAGATCCTGCTCTACACCCAAACCACAAGACCTGTGTTTACACCAGTTTATTTACATTGTGGGCAGATTTTTTAACCACTTGTCAATCACCACATCCTAATTTAAATTATACAAGACAGTAAAAAAATAAAAAATACAAAATCACATCACCACCACCATAAACAATAACAAAAAGCTGCTGGGAGTATGCCATTTGGAGGCTTTGTTAAGATGAGATAAGAATTTCATTACCATACTCGTTTGGAGGGACTCATTCTATAAAAGAAACTCTATAGTTGCATATTTAAATTTTAAATTAAGTTGGCACTACAGTACCTATGTGCCAACTCTTCAGTAATGGGTATAGACAAAGTAAGAGAGGGAAGATCGAGAGGGGATGCACTCTGGATGACAGGATGATGAGTCTCAGAAGGACAACAGGCCTGACCAAATCAATTTAACCATATGAGAGAAAGAAGAAAGGTTGGTAAGAGAAAAGAAATCAAGAAGAGCTCCAACTGTTGGCATTCCCTGCTCTTGAGTACTGATGTCACCGTGTTGAGCAACAGTTAGTCAGCAAGTGAAGAAAGCAGTATATTGTCCTTGAGCCTTATTTACAGCCAACAACACTGGAAACAGACAAATCTGTTCCAACCTCATTCAAATATGGACAAAAGCCACAGGATTGACAACATGAAAATAAACATTTTAACTATGTGCGAGGTCCTGCACTGCTGGCTGAATGAGTGTGTCGCTTTTCCTTACACAGAAGAGGGAAGGGAAAGCAGAAGTGCTCAACTCAGACATGAAAAGAAAGGGAAGACCTGGGCATAGTTTGGGTATTTTCCTCTTAAATTTCTACAGAAGTTTATACAAATTATGGATTAAAGAAAAATACCAAACATATCAACTATGAATATAAAGAAACAAATAAATAAAGAAGCCCTCCAATAATAGGATGAACCTTTTATATCAGATACATGTTGTCTCCAGTCTTAGAAAAATGATTAAGTTCTCTTGGTTCAGTTCTTTCTGTTTTAAAATAGAGCTAGCATATAAAACTGGAGTGTCCATATGATCCAGCAATCCCACTCCTAAGTATCTACCCAAAAGATACAAAAAACACTGATTCAAAAAGACACCTGCACCCCCATGTTTACTGCTGCTTTATTTATAATAGGAAAGACATGGAAACAGCCCAAATGTCCAAAAGTAGATGACTGGATAAAAAAGATGTGGTACATATATACAATGGAATATTACTCGGCAACCAAAAAAAGAAACATATGTCTTTTGCAGTAACATGGATGGAACTGGAAAAGATCATGCTTAGTGAGATAAGCCAGAAAGAAAAGGAGAAATACTGGATGGCTTCGCTCATAGCAGGACTATAATGGAACAGGCGAGAAAATAATATAATGATGAAGCTATATACCAAAGACGTTTTATGGGGGTGGAGTGGAGGATGGGGTCAAAAACAGTGGGAGGAGGGAAATGCACTGGACTGTGGTGATGGCACATGGGTGATATGATGATGGGAAACCCAAGGGGATTGCAACTGAGATGGAAAAAAGGCACAAAATGATGATAAACTATTATATTATTTTTAAAAAATAGACCTAGCATAAAACACTCAAGAGATGATAAACCTTTGAAAAGATCTCCAATTTTTAATATACATGAAAACTATAAAGACCTAAATTATAGTTGCAACAAGGATCTATGTTTTTTTAAACATCAGAGTAAAACAATCCCCAAATCTAATATCAGTTTCAGAACAGTATTTCTTACTCAAACCCGATTTGGAGAGTGTCACTATTTGAGGGAGTTTCAATGAACTTTTGCAACATGAAGTCCTTCTCAGCTGAGTCATACAGAAGAGATGTAACACATTTTACATGTCTTTATCTTATTGATTTCAAAGGCAAGATACTTGGTTATTCAGTGTCTCAACTTCACAAGTGAAACTTTCAGTAAGGTTATCAAATCTCCTGTCTCATAAGGATATGAACAAGGGCTATAACTTCAATCTTCTTGGTCAAACTCATGATTTTGTGCCCATGCAGAAGGATCTGAATGATGCTGGAAAGAACACCCAGGCTTCCCTACCTCCCACCCTCTGAGCCTTCTTCAAAAACACTTTCCCCAATCCGTCAATGACATCAAAATTCCAACATGAGATACACGCACTTAGATATAGGGCGTTGGTATTTGAAAATTCTCATTATTGTGTTTAAACTTCAGGGTGGTAGAGTGAGTGAGATTCCATTTTACTAAGCCTCAAAGTAGTTGAGAAAGTTAGTCTAAATCACACAGCTTTAAACAGGAAGTCAGGGATTTGAATTTAGGAAGCTTGATTCCAGAAGTCTTTGCTTCATTAAGAAATAAGAAAAGTAGGAAAAGGTGAGGTAGGAAAGCATTCGAGGTTAAATCAAAACAAAGTCATCCGCTTCAGCTCTGCCTCCGAGCAGGCTTGTGTACTGGTAGACAAGACACCACTATCATTCCTGACCAGCAGTTACAAAGATAACGAATCTGGCTGTTGTTTCAAGACATTCTTTCTGTGTATCTGTTCATCTCGGGTATACATGGCATGCTGTGTAGTTGGCAAAGAAGATCACATAGTCCAGTTAGATTAGAGCTTGTTTGATTACTCACACAAAAAACTGGGAAGTGAAGACAACA
>NW_004567114.1:55195969-55222759 GCF_000260355.1 Condylura cristata | reverse complement strand
AAGGACATTCACCTGGTGTGGGTGAATACTGCTATTCACGCACACACTGTTCTTTCTTAACAGAGGCAATAAAGACATTTTATTTAGGGACAGCACAATCTGTAATCAGTGCACTATTAAAATGCTCTCAGAAATGCCATGCAATAGATCTCCGTCCCCACAAGCAGGACAATACCTACTGCCATCTCCCGCCAGCTGTTCACCACCCTCCTTAGGAGTCCAGCAGTTTGCAACAGGAGCCACTCCTGGGAAGCTCTTGGATGGCTGCCACAGGGCAGTTTTATGAACTTTGTAGGCTATTTTCCAAAGCGGAAAGGGCTTAAATATGAAAGGCGCATATTTCAAAGGTTGCTGCTGGTTCTCAAGGGAAACTCCTCTTTCCACTTCCTTTGCTATATTACCCCCCTCTGGTATCTCAAAAGCACTACTTGGATACTCCCAGTCACCTCCTCCCTCACATTCTTTCTGTGCCTTCTTTTGCGCCAGTGCTTCCAACACCTTAGTTACTCCCCTAGCAACAGTGCCCCAGGCCTCTAAGATTCAACTGGTCTTAGCAAAGGTTACCCCACCCACTTTATTTATTTTTTTTAAAGATTTATTCGTACAGAACTGGGGTGCAGGCCAGAGATGCGGAGGGTGAGAGGATCCACCAGAGACAGAGTGGGGAGCAGAACAGGCAGACCGACGAAGTACACTGCTGAGGGGAGCAGCGGGCGGGTCAGCAGAGGTCTGCCTCATCATGTGGATCTCTTCCAGAGAAGGCGGGGATCGAACTCATGCGGAAGTGGTTTAAGCTTCTTTGTGCTGTGCTTTAACCCACTGCACCACCAGGGAGGGCCCACCCAGGAGGGCACACCCACTCCATTTTATGGAGAAGCCACTTCATTTTGTGGAGAAGGATCTCAGTCAAAACCTTCCTAGTAAGCCTACCTCCTTCTTACCTCTTTGATTCCCACACACCAGCAGCTCACACCTAAGTTGAAAAGCATGGGGCAACGTTGGAATACTTCATAAGTTTAAATATATAATAGCTGGAAGTGACCTGATTGTCTATCTCATTCAATTTTCTTCCTGAAACCATAAGAAAACTAAAGCCCAGAGGCTAATTCCCACGTGAAATAACTGAAGAGCAGCAAAGTCATCTAGGGTCAACCAGTTCTCTCCACATTGCTCAATGCTCATTCAAGTAAAAGTTACTGTCATAGTCCCAAGTTCATACAAGTTGAAAACTGGTGGCATCGGGGCAGGGGGAGCAGGAGAGAGAAAGAAAACATCCATGCCAGTGGGAAGTCTTAGATTCATTATTTTCTTTTATAAATTGGCACACAGTGAAATGTTGGACTAGACTATCTCTAGCACATAGATTTCTGAACCTCAACCTTTGGCTCTCACCTTTGCTAACTTTGAATTTTCAGTTTGTTTCGACTTTGTTGAGCCAAAAGCAATGATGACCACCCAAGTGGAGAAGCCTGAGATAGTCCAATAGGACTAGTTGTGTGACTACAGGAGAGTCTGGGCCAAGCCCAAAGCTGCAGGGAGCTGTGCTGACCCCCAAGTAGCAGGAGTCCCTAGAGTCTCCGTGCTGAGACCCTGGAAGGAGAGCACATCCTAAGCAAGTCACATATCCATTATCAGTCTGGGGGTCACTGCTGTGGCCCTGAGGTATCCCAAATACATCCCCCACCATCAGCTCTTATCAGGGCTTCTCAGTCCCTATTCCAGACCCTGGAAAACAAAAAGGTAGGAATACAGGGATCTATGGAGCCCAGTTCTTGTCTTGGGAACCGCACCCCTCAGCTTCAGTATATAAACACCACCAGGTGCCTGCAATCTGTAATCAGTGCACTATTAAAATGCTCTCAGAAATGCCAAAATTACCCTGATTTTCACACACAGCTGCACAAGTCCTATTGGGTAACTGAAGAGTCTTCACAGGTTCACTTGAGATTTTCAAGGAGTGACCAACTAGAATGCCTTGGTTAGGATCCAGCATCCAATCAAGGGTGAGCTCTCCTGGTGAGAGGGATGGGTGGGTGGGAGGCATTCCTATTCTGGTGTCAGAATGCCAAGGAAGAGTCCACAAATCCAGGTCAGGCTCAAGGTCTGCATGCAAATGCAGGCGCTGCCCCATTCAATCAGCTCTTCTGTCATTCACTGTCAGCCCCTTTTTCATCAGCATGTTCTAGAAAATAACTTCTGACCTAACTAGCTGTAGAGTGTTGATGGGGGGGGTCAATTGAATCCTGCTCTAATACTAACAAATGAAGCTAACACTGACACTATATAAGGAAATGGTGTCTCAGCATGAAAAATTACAGACACTCAAGCTCACATGAGCAGGCTCATCCTCCAGAACCTGGAGCCAAGAGACAGCAGTTACTTCCCCCCTGCCCCAACTTCACAGATTTTGGATGGTGAATGAATGGTTTGATTTGTCATCAGATGATCTAGGTTGAAACCCTATCTTTGCCTTTACTCGCTGAATAATTGGGGTAGAATTCTGCACCTCTGACAGCCTTATTCTCATCTTTGAAATAAGATGGTGCCACCTACTTCACAAAACTATAGGGAAGGGCTGTAGGGTAAATGAATTAATCAGGCTTTTTGTGCCACTTGCCTCTATCATTATCATCTGTGGCCTTGATTGTGTTAATACAGGAGGTGCTTGGGAGCGTGGGTGAGGGGCTCACATTAGTGACTGTAGCCACCTGGCCATGGTGTGCACACCTGAGCCCAGAGAATGGGTTAAAGGGAGTGGCACTGGTGGCAGCAGGTGGACAAGTTGTGTGGTTACATAAAAGGCAAGACCATGAGACCATGTGAGAGAGGAGACACCAGGGACAGCCAAGAGAAAGCCCAAAAATTTGCTGGAGGCTTGGAGACTTGGCTACTGCCAGCTGCTGGGTCCCCCATTCCCCTTCCTCCCTGCCTACCCCAGAACTTCCTAGACCTCCTGTTCATTCTGTTTGCATCCTGTCACCACAAGGGTGAAGGAGGTAGTTGAGTCAGTCTGCTCCCCACTAGGGTACCCTAGTCTTTGAAAGGCACATAAGCAAGTCAACATGTCAGCTTAACATCTGCAAACACATACAGACATCACAGTGTTTTTTACAAAGCTTTTCTCAAGTTACCCTATTTCTTTCTTCCCAATTGGTGAGGTAAGTAGGAAAGTAGTATCATCTCTCCTTGACAGGAAAAATGACAAGCCCCTCAGGAAGGAGATGGGTTTCCTCCAACCATCCTGTTCAGTTTCCACACAGCATCATCTTCCTCACCATGTGGAACTGCCAACTTATGCTGGAAAATAACCACAGAGCTCACTGCAGTCTGTACTCTGTGGCTGGAGTAGTTACCCAAGGGAGAGACAGAGTCACATAAAAGAAGAGAGAGGAAAAGGAAAAAAGAGAAAAAAAGAAACCAGTAGAGCCCAGATAAGACTCAACCTCTCACTCTATATCCTGCACTGCCCTAGACACTGAGAGGAACAGTCAGCAGATACTTTCCCTCACGGAACTTACATTTTAGCAGGAAGAACAAGGAGCAGTAAAGTAAGCAAAGCCGACATAGCCATTGCAAGGAAATCAGTAAGACAGGTCCTGTGGGTTCAGCAATCAAGCAAAGGGATAGAATAATAGCCACGATCATCTACCCCTAATGACAGGGAAATCAGACATGGAGCTGAAGCTGTGAAAGGACATTCACCTGGTGTGGGTGAATACTGCTATTCACGCACACACTGTTCTTTCTTAACAGAGGCAATAAAGACATTTTATTTAGGGACAGCATCCAACCTTCAGCTCAACATTTAGCGAGAAAGAGTTTGAGGTCACAGACAAGTTAGATATTTTTAAGGGGAAAACAGTCTGGCTGGGGAGAAAAACAAGGAAGGCAGGCAATGTCCACAGGCAGACTCTGAAGCTGCTGCTCCATAACAGCAGAGGCAGGTACTTTATTCCTTCCAAAGCCAGTGATCAGGAGATACTTCTGTTAAACCTACCCTGCAGATGTAATTAAAAAATTTAATGAGGTCTGCCTGCGTGGATTAAGTAGGAAAATCCACTTCCAAGAAAAGCTGTGGGGACAGTTGCAGGAAGTTGTCAGCTCTGAGTGCATGATCTAGAACATTCACCTCAGCTTCCACCTGGACGGTGCACAAAGGGTGTGTCCTGGACAGGCACCCCCGGCATGAGTGAATAGGGAACCCACAGATCCCACACACTCCAGAACAGCAAGAAGAAATGTGCAAAAAAGAGAAATGGTTCTGGAGAAGCTGCCACAGTGAAAAGGTGTCTGAGAAAAATAAAAACACCCTCAAAGGTCCATTTGGCATAAACTATTGATAGTGTGGGGAGTGGAGCAATGCTTTGAAGATGTTCACCCCCAACTGCGCACTGAAGTGGGGGGGTGGCGGGGCCTGGTGTCATAAATGAATAGTAAATGGTCTTGGCCCTTTCACATTAAACATCTACACATACAAACATATGTATGTTACATATTTTTATATAATATTATAAATGTTATACATAATATAAATATATATTATTTAAAATATGTATTTATTGTGCACATATTTGTATATTAAAGCATGTGAATATATATTTATTTTAATTGTTTAAATATACGTGTCATTAAAATATATTGTATATGTAATATATGTAATGTAAAACAGATTTCCAATTTCTCTTGAAAATTGGGAAGATCTGGCAATAGGAGCCCTGCAGAGTCCCTTTCACTATCATCTCAAATTCACCATTCCTACCACTCTTTGTTACTGCCCAAACCAAGTCAGCCTGTTTTTTTCATACCTGGTCTGTCCACTGCTTTACTCCTATCTGGTTACAGAGTCTAAAGGACTTGGTACAGTTAAGTTAATTAGCAGTTAAGTTAATTACAAGGTTAGGAAGGTTGTACAAAGAAATAAGAAAGGAAGAACACAGTTAAAAGAAAAGGTATTGCCCAATGGAAGAATAAAGCAGAAACCAAGAAATCACCACATGAACTTTGGAGAATTCAACCAAGAATACCAAGATAAACAAAACCAAGTCAAATGTTCACATGACATAGTTATCTTAGAAATTTTTAAGCACTTTACATTCTTAACAAATAAATGGCTCTGAAAAGTAGATGACAAGATACAAATATGAATAAGGAGAAATGTAGAGGCAGGGATTCTGAAAGTTTTATCTACATCAACTGATTCAGCCTTCTGGAGGACACGTAAGTTATATTTATCAAAAACTCTGAAAACGGGCAAAGCAATTCTACTCTTAAGACTTTGTCCTCAGGAAGTCATCAAACAAGTTGTAAGGGTGCACTTCCAAGGATTTCATCTCCTGGATTGGTATACTTAACTCACCAGCCTAGTAGGTTTTTTTTTTTTTTCACTAGTATTAAATCGTCAGATGTAACCTTGAAACACCAGTGTTCTACCACAACTTGGAGACCAAAACCTTGCCTGTTCAGTGCTCATGCTTTCATGGGGGCAGGGCCTGGAGTATCCACGATGTTCCATTTCTGCATGCACAGAGTGCAGAGGGCGGGTCTGGTCAGGGACCACTGGAAGGAGCTCTGAGCCTACCAGGTGGCCTCAGAAACCCAACTGTGTCAAGGACCACTGGCTTCCTAGGGACAGCTTAAACATGTGACAGCTGCATTTTGTTTTAAAAGAAAGACTAGTGTTTCTCATCTAGCTCAGAGTACATGTCTTAGATTTCTGTGTTCACTTCAAAATATCTGGAGTGGAATAAATTGATCATGATGCCATAGATCATTCCCAGGGCAACCATCACCTGTTTTACTTTCTATGTGATATACCTACTATGGCATCACTAAATAATTGGTCTATAATTCTGTGTGTGGGGGGTATGTGTGTACATGGGCACATATGTTTTCTTGTAATGTAGAAGTCCCCCCATGATTCTGGATCATTGTAAAGGTATGATAGTTAATAGAATAGGAAGTGAGTCCAACCCCAAAATTGTGATGCCATGAAGAAAAAAAAGGAGAGGGTAGGATTAGGAATCAGTAAATTTTAGTGGCTAAATTAAGATTAGATATAAGGCACATAAAAAACAACATCAACTAATTTTCCAAGGTCTTAATTCATGTGACATTATTTTGTGTTGGTTGATGGCTACAGTATTCCTTGACATTTAGTTTTTTTTTTTTTTTTACAAAATGACTATGCTGATTTCCTCTATTCTAATTCTGCCCCTCATTTATCCTATCGTTCTCAGTGGTATGTAAATGTAAAGGTAGCTCACTGTACTTACAGAGATAGAAGGGTGCAAATGATTAAATGCAAATGCAAAAGTCATGCCAATACAGTGAAAAACAATTTTCTTTTTTTAAAATGCAATTAACTTAGAAACTACATGGAAATAAGCCAAGAAAGAAGGTTCAGAAATAAACAAGCTTGATTACAGAATCCAAGTTCCATAGATACCTACTCTATCAATTACAAAATTAAGGTGCCCTAAATTTTTCAGAGGTTGAAAAGGAAAAATCCTAAAAGATTCTGGTTGGTAATGCTGCCACTGATCTGAAGTTTCTTTTCTATGTCCCCTCACTAACTACTGAAGGTCTCAAAACACAAAACAAACATAAAACTCCTCATAAAACATAAAAACCAGACTGAAATAAAGGCACAGAAGAAAAAGAAAAGGCTCTAGTCTTTCCAAATACCCAGATGAATCGACAGCGTTGAGACAACTCTAGAGCAGCAGTTTATAGATCTCGAGCTCATTTCATGATGAAAAAGGCAAGACAATAAGCCAATGGCTCAGGCATCAGGGCTCCTCCAACACACTCTCCTCTTCCTGATCTGGCCTCAGAACGTCAACAGAAGGCCACCCATCACCACATGTGGGCTCTGCTGAAGTAGACAAGAGTATGTGAAGCTGGGGCCAATGTATGATGCCTCTTTCTCACAACTAGGCGGACAGGTGCGCATAAAGATGATCTCCACTATTGTGCAGAAGGTGTCTGTGCTACATGGAACCATCAGGCTACAGAACGGTTCCGAATTACATGGAACCACCAGGCTACATGGAACTACCAGGCTACAGAACAGTTCCTCTAGCCTGAGAATTACAATGAACATGAACATCACTAAGAATTGTGGACTGAGACAGGATGAGGCTTTTCAGTGGTGCCATAACTGCTTCTCAATGTAGCACTGACTAACTTGAGGCTGCTTGCTGTAAGGGAGAGGGTAGCGAATGTGCATTCCTTTACTAGGTAACTGGATTACAAGAGGAGGTTCTCAACCCAGGGAAGGGATGGACTGGACTGATTACCACTCAGGATGAATTGCTTCCCACTTTATGTTTCTGAGAGGAGCTGTCCAACCTCCTGATTTCCAAGAATCACACAGATTCCACCACTCCAGACGGAGTGGAACAGAGAGGTCCCTTGAGCCAGGAAGACTCAATCCAGCTACAATAGGACCTCACCTTAAAAGTTAAGCCAGGTCAGTCAGATGCTGAAGAAAGCAGAGCTAATGACCCAAACAGCAGTGGGAATTGCTATGTAAATGCCAATTATGATGCAGAGGGAGCAGGTAAATTGCATATAGGCAAACATTACACTCTACTCAGAACACTGATCTACAGATTGAGGAAAGCATGGTGCAGATATGATGGCACAGATGGAGGAAAGAGAAAAAGAAGAGGAGAGAGACTGACCCAGAATTGCCTGGGTTCACCCAGCTCTCTAGTTCACATGCTGGGTTAATACTATTTTCCTGATGCAAATGGAATGAGTTTCTGTTATGTTACCTGCAAACAAAACAATCTACCCAAAGCAATGAATATTGGCAACTGACAAACTCTGCAAGTGTACATTCCATTTTCTTTTTTCACATATTACTTCTAATATCTGCCCAAATCAGTTCTTGTGGGTCATAGGAATGTGAAGTCAGAATGTGAATGTGTGATTCATTATTGAATGGTCTGAAGAAAACAACGGCAGCAAGCTGAGAGCTTCAGATTAGCACAGAATTTTCCCTACCTATGTCAGATGCTCAGCTCACCAAGCTTTTATCATCCCTGAAGGCAAGAGAAACCCAGTCGAAAGACATATTAATGCAAGATGACTTCTGTTCTTTATGTAAGGAGAAACCAACCAATTCAAGGTTATGATCCATAAACTCAAACCTCACTAAATATGTCATCTTAAAAAATAATAATAAAATAGTGTCTGGAGGCCCTCCCTGGTGGTGCAGCAGGTTAAAGCACAGCACTGAGAATCTAAAGCCGCTTCCGCATGAGTTCGAATCCCGCCTGCCCCGGAGGTGACCACATGGTGCGGCAGACCTCTCCTGACCTGCCCGCTACTCCCCTCAGCAGTGTACTTCGTCGATCTGCCTGTTCTGTTCCCCGCTCTGTCTCTGGTGAAGCCTCTCACCGCCACTGAGCCTCTGGCTTGTACCCCAGTTCTGTATGCACAAATAAATAAATCTTAAAAAAAAAATAGTGTCTGGAAGATAAATGCTGGTGATGGACAAGTAGACCTCTCAGAATTGCCTTTTCTCCATGACTGCACAGCCTGACAAGGCCTACTTTCCACTTTGGACTAGAGAGCTGGTAGATGGTCCCACTTAAGCTGATATCCTCTACACCCAGCCCCAGCTCAGAAGTGACAATGTGACCTTCAGGCACCTAGTGGCCTCTCCCAAGACGGTCATCCTTCTCCCGCTGCTTCTCCCAGGCTGGATTAGGAGCACTGTATTGTACACATGTGCACAGCCCTATGACCATGCCATGCAAGCTCATGCTTCAGCTATGAGTCTGTATCTCTGACCAGATTCTGAGCAACTAGAAAAGTCTCAATAGCTACCACAGACCTGCTGTGTTGCAAAGCTGAAAGCTCCTGTCTTAAGTGCACGCATTCCTGCCCTGCCTGGTTTCACGCTTCCTGAGCTAGCAACTCTCCTATCAGAGCACTGCTTAGCCCCATGGCCACGCTGAAAGAGGTTGCTGCAAGTCTGTTAACTTTTCCTTCCTGTGGCTCTGGTCTTCTCCCCAGGCAAGACCAAAAAGAAGATTGTGACCAATCTGAAAAGGCAAGGTCTGTGAGTCCCATCTCCCCTGGTAATAACAACAGGTTTTGTGGGTTTTGATTTTTTCTAAAGATTTATTTATTCATACAGGACTGGGGTACAGGTCAGAGATGTGGAGGGTGAGAGGATTCACCAGGGACAGAGTGGAGAGCAGAACAGGCAGATCGACGAAGTACACTGCTGAGGGGAGCAGCGGGCGGGTCAGGAGAGGTCTGCCGCACCATGTGGTCACCTCCAGGGCAGGCGGGAATAGAACTCATGTGGAAGTAGCTTAAGCTTCTTAGTGCAGTGCTTTAACCCGCTGCGCCACCAGGGAGGGGTGGGCTTTGATTTCTTTTTAAAGAAAAGTTGAAGACACATTCCTACCAGCTTATATAAAACAGCTTCAAGACCATTCTTCAGGATGAGCAACTCTAAAAGGTCTACATAGTAAAGATTTTAGATTCTTGGTTGAAACTAATTCTGCTATTACAAGGTGAAAACAACTATAAAGGTGAGCAAGTGGACAGGCCTGTGTTCCAATAAACCTTTACTGACAAAAACAGACAGTCCCCAAGTTGGGGCTTGCCAATACTTAATGAATCCCATGCAACAAACACACATCTCATATACCTATGTATATGTGAAAGAGCAATGCTAGATGCTGGGGTGGGTTCCAGGTCTACACTAACCAGGGAAGATGCACTGATAGTAGCTGGGAAAATGGTGAGGAAGGGAGATCAAAGCTGTACAAACTCCACCAAACAGTGAACTTGAGAGCAGCTGACAATATCCACCTTCACCAAACGCTCCTCCTTGGTTTCTGGGAGGAAACTTACATACTCTGGTTCCCCTAGCCCCTCTGTCCAATTTCAGTCTCCTACAGAATCTTTTCTCCACTACATTTCCTAAATTTTCAAAATTAAATTTATTGATTTCCTTACACTATGGAATACTATACAGCAATCAAAAAGGTAGACTCCATTTGCAACAACATAGACCGAGCTGGAAGGAATCATGCTAAGTGAAGTAAATCAGAAGTTAAAAAGGAAATATTGGAATACAGAAAAACTGAATGAAGTGTCAGGAAAAAGATAAAACTTGCAATCCTGAAGTGCTTTATTGCTCTGGGTTCTGCCTTCTGCTCTCCATTCTACACACTGTAGAGTCTCCCATGATAATCTCACTCACTCCTGAAATTTTCAAGTCCCACATCATAGGCTGAGAACACATAGCTGCATCTTCAATAGATTTCCACATGGGAAAACCACTTCAAACTCAATTAAATACAAAACTCAATGGATTATCTTTGCCTTACTGGCTTCAAGTCCTAAATATCTCTTTTGGTAATACTACTGCCCCTCATCACAACCCAATTCCTCCCTCACTCCCCCTCCTTCTTTCCCTCTAACCACCGCTCTCTCTCTCCCCTCATCCCTCACAATGCCCCAGTCTCCCATTTCGATTCCATTCTACCTTGGGAATCTCTGCACATCTGCCTGCTTCTCCTTTCCAATCTTGTCCTTACCCTAACTCCAGCTGCGATGCTCTCCAACCCACATAACCACCTCTGATTCACGTCTGGTACTCGGGTTTGTCTCCTTCCACTCCACTTCCCACTGTTTAGCTGGAGTTCTTTTCCGAAATTATCTACCAGCTGTCTCCAAGTGCTGGCTGCCCATTTGCAGTCTGTTCTCTGATACTAGGGCTACCATGGGCAACCACACATCCCTATCTCCAGCATTACAGCACTTTGCAGCCACATCTTGTTGAATTCTGCCCTTGGAAGCTAATGGCAGGAGTCTGGAAGGTAGAGGTGGTAGCTCTTGTCAGCCTCCATAGTAGTAGACAGCGCGGGTCCCTCCATGTTTTTACAGTCTATAGACCAACCACTGATCCCCAGGGGCTTGAGGAGGGAGGTTAAGCACTAACCAGAAACCATCCTTCCTCACAGGGCATATCAGCTCTCCCAGGCCCCGACATTGAGTTTCTAGTGTAGCTAACCACCCATTCCATTTTGTTCCCTCTCAGCTCTAGGGATGTTCCCTCTTCAGCTGCTTCCTGAAGTTACTAATTTCTAGGTTCCACTCTTTACTCCTTCAGCCCTCCAATCCTCATGTAGCTGCAATTCCAGATGTTAGCTACCCTCTACCTGAAACAGCATTGCCTCTATTTTCTGACTGGACCTTGACCAATGCAGCACTTAGATGAGCAGCAACTGAGAGCTTTCCTGGGCATCTGTCGTCACATCCATGACTCACTGTTGCTATCAGAAAAGGGTTTAATAAGACACTCAGGGTTCAGAGTCCTTGTTTCACTCGCCACTACTTCCTGCTCTTTCATGTCCTTGGTTCCAAGCACACCGAACTCCTTCCATTTCAGAACCAAATGTCTCTTTTGCTTCCTTCACAAAATTGTTTGTTCCCCCAGCCTGGAATATTAGAGCTCTAATTCTCTCTCTTCAGTAACTCCTAAATAAATTAGACAGCACTTTCTCCAAGAAGTCTTCCCAATCTTCCACATGCACCCTTGACTTCATACAACGATACTCAAACTGAATTCTAGGAATAAGGGCAGTGGGATTGTCTTGCTTATAGTTTTTGTCTTACATAAGTGGTGTTACATTGGTTGAAAGAATGAATCCTAGGTACATGCATGAATCCCAACTAGAGTGATGTGAGAATGTCTATAAAGAAGGTCAGGTTTCCACAGGGCTGTTAGATCCTATCTCCAGCATTACAGAAATTTTACAGAAAATATTATCTTTCATTTCTGTGGACTTCCTAACAAAACAGGTAAAAATACTTTTCTTAGAAATATCCAAATGGTCAAGTAGCTCTTGGAAAAGAAAACTTCTTAAGTAGAAAACATCTATTGTTGGTATTTATCCATAGGTCAACCACATAGATAAGCCAACCTTAAAAATTCTAGTCACTCAACTCACTTGGATGTTTATCGGCTCCAACTCTGCCCTTGCAAAGCCTCGCCTGTTTCCTACATCTTGTTCTAAAGGAAAATGTAAACTGAGCTACCAAGAAACTGATCTTATTGCTTTCCTTTCAAAAAACCTCACACACTCCAGATTTTAGAAACTGCTATAAACCAAGTGTCTTATAAGCCTGAACATCAGCTAATGGAACAAAAAGTGCTTCAAAGAAGTAAAAATTTTTGTATTGATCTCTCTGTAAAGATTTTCTTTATAAATTAAAGATGTACTTGGGACTCATTCTCTCCCCACCCCAAATTGTTAACATAAGAGAAACAACTAAGTTTTTACAGTTTTATAAGTTTGCCCAAAGGTGAATTTTGCCTCCCAAAATTTACCTTCCATACCTTAAATTTATTAATGATCAAATAGGTCAAATAGGTCCAAAGTTTCTAGGCTAATTCTTTTTGATATATGTTGGCCATTTAGTAGACTTAGTTTTGCTGAGTAAACAGCAAAACATTTTGCAGTTCAAAGGTTATAGAAATATCGTTGATCATTTACTTTTTCCCTTGACTTTAGATAACAAAATTCTAAAAAAAAAAAAAAAATCAATGATGGTACATATTTCTCATCTCTTTCAGACAATTGATTATATTAAGAATATTTTCAATATGCAATTAAAATAATAGCACAAAATGGGAAAACATTCTCTAAAATTGCTTAGCTTTGCAAAATAGTAAATAACAAGGGCAAGTGGGAGCAATTTTCTATCTCACACCTTTACCAAGGGAAGAATATCTGGTTCTACCCCCTTTCCTCCCTGCCTTGCTTGCTCAGACAAAATTATTCCTTGGTAAACTTGCACCTGCCCGTCTATATCGGTTTCCTATCACTGAATCTCTCCTCATTTCTCAGTGTCACAGTCTAAGAAATTCACTTAAAACAATAATCCACAAAGCACTTCTCTGGTGATTTTCAGCTAAATCTCAACTATCTCATTCTTGACATCATCTAGATAGCATCTGTACTTCTTTCTCTTTAAAGACTTGAAGGAAAGAGGAGGGTCAGAGACTTAGCTCCAAAGCATAGAAAGGTAGTGAATGATGGGAACACATCCTTTCTGAGAACTGGCAGCTCAAAAGTAAAAATGAAAGCCAACAAACAACTATAAACCAGAGACTTTCTATGGGGTGGAAAGGAGAACGGGATCAAAACTGGGGCGGGAAGAGCGCACAGAAGTATGGTGATGGCACAGGGGTAAATTGGTAGTGGGAAGTCCGCGGGGATTACAACGAGATGAAAAATGCCCAAAATGAAGAATGATGTAATACACATATATAATTTTAAAAAGTGAAAATAGAATAATTTAGATGATGGTTTATGTTATTTCTCTACGACCACCTTGTCTATATCTAATTCTGTTACCTGCCTCTTTGTGCCTGCCTTGACCTCTTCATCTGTGAAACATAGTAATACTTACCTCATGAGTATTAAGGGAGAGCTTTTGCATAAAATGTTTAAAATAGCATCTACAGCTGGCATTCAAGTGCTCCCTCTTAGAAATTTCTTTGTATACTGGGAGGGCCAGTCTGTTCAAAGAAATTAAAGAAAATACAAAACAAACAAACAAACAAACAAAAATGACCCAAAAGAAGAAAAATATGGCAAGAAGATGAGCATAAAGCAGAGAGTGCTTCAGTGATAGGATTAAGCAGGACTGCACAGAGCCTGTGTAGGATGAAAGCAGGCCCAAATGGACACAAGTCTAAAGGAGGAGAAACTGACATCAGGTAATGTGGTAGCATCACTGTGAATCTTCAGAATCTTCAGCACTTGCCTATTCAGCTTACTGGGGTTTTCCACTAATGCTCCCCTATAACTCTGAGGGGCCCACATAGCTCCCTGGGGCCTCTATGAGGTTGGGCGGGGAAAGACACACCATCATTGCTTTCCACCTGTTAGCTACAATAGTTTGGCTATAACAGACCCATGTCTAGCTGGCTTGACTATAAAAGTAATATAAAAACATAAACAAAAAGCTGGGCCCTCCCTGGTGGCACAACCGGTTAAGCGCAGCACCATGAAGCTACCGAAGTCACTGCAGCCCAAGTTTGATCCCCCGCCAGAGAGCTGACCCACAGGGCACAGCAGACCTCTCCTGACCCGCCTGCTGCTCCCCTCAGCAGTGTATTTCAGTCCATCTGCCTGTTCTGCTCCCCACTCTGGCTCTGGTGAATCCTCTCACCCACTGACCTGTACCCGAGTTCCGTATGTTTAAATAAATAAATCTTTAAAAAAAACTATATAAACAAAAAAATCCCTACGACCTACCATTCAGGGGGAAGTACTATCACCATGCTATATTTTCTACTAGACATCTCTGTATGAATACATAACACACACACAGAAAGAACTTCAATGGAAAAAAACCATTTAAATGTAATATGTTATACCTTTACATAAAACATATAATTTGACTATTTTCTTATTGATGGACATTCACTTTCTTCCAACTTTTTCAGTGGTAAAAAAAAAAATACAATAGATATTTGCTGTTTACCACTATAAAGTTTATACAAAAGTTGAAAGAAATTAGAAATTGATACATGTTAAGTAGGTTAACTACGTATCCAATCACCTTGCAAAATGTTACAGACCAACTGTAATAACTCCTTCCTCCCTAGTATATGAGATTACTATTTCCTGCCCAGTACTGGGTCTTATCAGTCTTACCAGTCTCTGCAATCTGATAAGTGAAAAATGGCATGCGATTAAAATTTGCATTTCTTAGGTTATTAATGAAGTTAATCATCTTTATATATGCTGCCAAGGAAACAGGAAGGGGAGTTGTTAAGCAAAGATTAATTTTTTTCAAAAATGTCAAAATATTTTTTTCTTATTCATGAGTGTCAGGTTTGAAATGAAAACTTTAGTTTTCTTTGGTAGCTGAGTGAAAGATTACATGAATATTGGGAATGAAAGGAAATTGCTCCTTGATAGCTGTAAGAAATCTCAGCTCAAGTTGGTCCAAGGAGAAAACAAATGTTCTTTCAATCATGTTGCACGTTACCAGAGAATGGCATAAAGTGGGTAGAGCCCATGGCCTCTTAATGGAATTCTGAAAACGGAGACAGGCTACTTTGGGTCCTAACAAATATGCTAGGACTTACAAAATTGCATAAATCAATGTGAACTTATTGAACTCCTACTGCAAACACTTGGCAGATACTACGATGTCAAAATTGCTAAGATCTAGGCAGCTTGGAGAGCTGCCTTTTTATGTTATTTTAATAGAAACTTATGGGTGGGTATAATAATATTTTATGATACATATACATCAAGATTCAAAAATAGTCCTTAAAATGACTCAATATTCAAGAGATAAGGAGCTCTTCCTTGCCCACTCCAAGAACTAGCAAAAACAGTCTTGTGTAGAATGCTTTCAACAAATGCTCCTTGTACTAATGTGATCAGGCTTCTCTTTAAAAATTACATTTTATATGAAAGACAATTTATTATAAAAATTAATATATCAGTAAATTATACAGTGAAAATGCCCTGTATGTTTGAATCCTTATTAGCCCTGTTTGTTGGATTGTAAATTGTTTTAAGGCAATGACTTTACATCTCCTAGTGCTCACCCCAGTATATCAATCACTTAATGACTCATTTTTAAGAAGAATCTAACCATGAAAGGAGAGATATTTAAATTGTGTGTGGTGATAGAAAAGTTGCCTCCACCTCAGGTTTTCTATTCTTCACTGATAACAGCTGCCAAGCTGTGATAGTCAAGCAAATCACAGAGTGAAAACTATGGCATAATTGGAAATATATATTAGGTTTTGTACAGAACTTCTAAAATTGTTAGAAGTTTCTGAGTGCCCAGAGTCCTTCTATAACTATCCATCCCCAACCTTCAAGCACACCTGAATTTATATTAATAAGGTTGCTCTTGTGAATCTTCGGAGAGCTTCATGACTGGAGTTCCTCTTCATAAAGATGAAGGTATGATCATAGAGTTAGAATTTTCAGCCTACCTCCAGGCAGAAGAGAGGCTAGAGATTGACTTCAATCATCAACGACCAATGATTTAGTCAATCATATCTACATAATGAAACTCATAAAAACCCCTAAGTAACAGGGCTCAGAAAACTTCCAGGCTGGTGAGCACTTGACAGTATCAAGTCTACTTATGAATTTGTCAAAAGCATTCTTCATTTCTGTTACTGTTTCTAGCATTTTCTTTTGATTATTAGAATTTCAGTCTCTTGGATTATCTATCTGTTCTGCATGTTGTCTACTTTTCCCTTGTAGCCCTTAAGGTATTATAATTATTTTAATTCTTGATCTGATAATACTTCTAATATCTGTGTCTGATCAGAGTCTAGGTTTTGCTTGTTGCTGTCTCTCCAGACTCCTTTTCCTTGCTTAGGTTGAAAGTGGGATGTGCTGCATCATATGACAGGAAGTGAGTAACTAGACCTCTAGTGAGATGATTAGTTATTTTTCTATCATAGTGACAATGAGAGCACAAGGTAGCACTGTCTTCCACAGTAAAACATATTCTTGAACTTACTCATTGTTATTCCCTGTTTGAAGATGTTTAGATTTCATCTAAAATGCACATACAGTCCCTAAGCTAGGTTTCCAGGCTGCCACTTTGCTACAAAACCATTTAGCCCACTCTGAAAGGGGGGCTCACATCACCAGTCAAAGATAGAGGAAAGGCTAATCTAGCTACATTATACACTAGTTGGTTTCTTGTAACACAGCACACTAATACTTGGGAAAGACATTCTCAAAGACTGTCTGTTTCCTTTAAATAGAAGTGACTGGTTAATACTTCAGGTCACCATAACGTCATTCAACCAAGTGAATTGAGAATTTAATTCCTCCACTATTAATCATTACAGATTATTTTTGAGAGATGATAAAACAGTTCCATATTTCCAATAAAATGTTTATAATTTTAAGCTAATTTATGATAGGGAATTTACACCGTTGAGCTCTTATGACTTTCTAAGTCTGGTTAAAGGAACCATAGTTTTCTCTGTCTCAAAGTCAGGCAAAGTTAAACCTGTACTGAAATGTTTACATCATCAATTCTTACATGTAAAGATTCAACAATCAAAGATGTGAAGACAACCTTCTGTTTCACTGACTTTGGCCAAAGAATCATAAACTGACAAAAGGGAGAAGAGCAAGATCAGAAGCTCTGGAGAACTTCTTTCAAAGTCATCTCTCAGTTGGATGTAGAGGGAAGATCAGTTACTAAGTCTCAAAGTGGAGGAAGACATTGACAGAATCTCTGTTGCTCAAAGGATTGGCTTTGCTAATGACACTCCTAATTTTTAGAGAGAAAAGACCTCTTTCTGTAAATTATCTTCTTTGTTTTCACTGCCTCAAATCCTGTAAAGTCACCATTCTATTCTTCTACCACTGTTAAAATGTGCTCTTAGGAAGGAACATAACACATCTCTGAGGAGAGAATGCCAGCTGTAATTTTATTAGGGGAAAAAAGCATAATTATGGCTAAGCATGCGTCTTTTTAGAGAATTCTCTAGAATCCTTTGTGAACCAAGAAAGAACTAAGATACAAACCTAGCTACTAGGCAGGAAAAGATCAAGCTGCTGTTCTTTAACAAACAATAACTAAGTAATACAGTACAGATAACATGAAATTAGTCTTGCCAAGAAAAGCCCATGGATGTGGCCCAGTATCATCTGCCACATGATTCGAGCAAATACCTTTATACCAGGTCAAAACATATCCTACCATACTCAGATAGCAACTATTTAATACACCATCATTTTTCCTCGTTAAGCCTCACCTCGGTGACTCCTGTTATCGCTGACCAGACCAGTGTCACGAGTTCAATAAGCAGTTGAGACATCATGGAATCTGGCAACAGGAAGTATTATTCCTCCAGTACCAAAGTAACTTAAGAAGATTTTCCGATCAAAGCAATGTAAGTATTCAATTAATTCACCAAATATTTATTAAGACGACCTTAATATAAAAAAAACATTGTGCTTTGCTCTGGGGTAAGGGACTAAAGAAAAGAATAAAATGATTGCTGGGGTGTGGAAGGTGAGAAATATAAACAAGCACATAGTTGACCTCTCTGGTGGCCCAGGGGTTAAGTGTCAGTGCTGTCACCAAAATGGCCTCAGTTCAATCCCTGGCCAGGGAGCTGATCTACATGGCACAGCAGACCTCTCCTGACCTGCCCACTGCTCCCCTCAGCAGTGTATTTCAGTGGATCTGCCTGTTCTGTTCCCCACTGTCTCTGGTGAATCCTCTCACCACCCCTACAACTCTGGCATAAGCCCCAGTTCTTTTACACAAAAATATATACATAAATAGCTAAGTAAATAAATAAAATCTCTCTAAAAAAAAAAGAATAACAAAA
Organism: Condylura cristata; assembly: GCF_000260355.1. Taxonomy (NCBI): domain Eukaryota; kingdom Metazoa; phylum Chordata; class Mammalia; order Eulipotyphla; family Talpidae; genus Condylura; species Condylura cristata. The sequence goes on along the minus strand of NW_004567114.1, from coordinate 55,204,377 downwards.
ATACAGTAACAAAGTAGAGAGATGGAGCAAACTGAGGAAGGAGAAAAAGAAAATGGCTCCTCTTCAAATTCCATCCTGAAATACAGTGACAGGCCAAGTAAAGGGAGCCACCCAGTGTGCAGAAACGAACGACTAAAATACACTGAACAGGATTTTCTCAGGTTACACAAGAAAATCCCCTCACCTCACTATGCACCATTCACACATTCACCATTCACTGTGGGTGCAATTCGATGGCATTCAAGAGGAAAGGATGCCCATGTCACAACACCTGCGTGGGCCAGATGATGACTGCAGACACAGGAAGGGAAGGCAGAGTAGGGCTGTGCTTGTGTTTAACCCAACTAGATTCAGCCTCACAGAAAAACAGCCCTAACATCCATGCTCCACTCAGCTCTTGATAAAACTGCTCATCATTTAAGTAATTTGAATCAAGTGTTTCATTACCTCTGGCTGACCGTCCATTTGAAGTGGTCTGGTTGACTTTGCTGTTAGAGATCATTTTTTTCTTTTTTTTTTTTTAAGATTTATTTATTTATGCATACAGAACGGGGCACAGGTCAGAGGTGCAGGGCTGGTGAGAGGATTCATCAGAGACAGAGTGGGGAGCAGAGTAGGCTGACTGATGAAGTACACTGCTGAGGGGAGCAGTAGGCAGGTCAGGAGAGGTCTGCTGTGCCATGTGGGTCACCTTTGGGGCAGGGATTGAACTCATGAGAAAGTGTCTTAAGCTTCTTAGTGCTGTGCTTTCACCTGCTGCGCCACCAGGGAGGGCCCCATTTTTTCTGTCTGTACCTGTGTGTCCCCTAGTAGCACCTAGCACAGTGTTTGCACTAAAATATTTGAGAATAGGAAAGGAGGAAGAAAAAAAAGTTGAACTCACACTCTCTGGATTCTACCCTCAGGTCCTGGGTGATGAGAGAGGGGACACAGCAGGGAGCATTGGTATCTGTAAATAATTAATGGTGAGTGCCATATTACCCCCCTCACACACACCTCCCCCCCCCACAAACACACACTCACACACACTCACACAGTCTGGGTTTACTAAAACAATCACCACCATTATCCAAAAGTGCTGATTCTACCACTCAGGTGGAAAAAAAATGGGTGTAATAACCCTGATGGAATTCCACAACTGCTTCCCAAAGCACTTAAACTGAAAATCACCCCTCAGCGTATGTCAAGACCTTCCTGAATCTTCCTCAAGTGTTGTACCACCATTTGTATATCACTATATACAATAAGATCAGACTGCACATTCTTTGGCAAGGTGTAGCTATGATTTGTTGTACAATCCTCCCCAGTGCCTTGTGTATACCATCATTCAATAAACATTTACTGAATAAATGCAATCATGTTTTTTTAAACTTGTCATCAGTAAGTCCTCTGCAGGAGGGCTGTCAGTCTTGAAGACAAACACTCAGCTGTATGACTCATTCCATACACAGCCTCACCAGCAGGTGTTAGGTGAATGCCTTCTGGCGTAACAGTGACATGTGGGCAGTGGCTGTGACCGCAGGGCCTGTCACCGTGCCTGAGGATGGTGCGGCTTCACGCCGTGCCTGAGGATGGTGGGCCCAGCCACCTCAGCAGCACAGGCTCCGGTGCAGACCCTAACATGGCCCTCACCCTGGACACTACTTCCGCCTGCCTTTTAGTTTTCTCCATAGCTTGTACATCTATTTCGATATATTTAACTTAAATGTGTGCTTTTATCCCCTACTACAAGGTCTATGAGGGCAGGAAGTTGTGTCCATGTCAGTTAGTACCCAAAGCAGGGCCCTGCCACTTAGGAGTGCACGCTAATGTGTTTAAGAAATGGTTGAAATGCAAACAACTAGTTGCACCCATGAAATAAGTAGAAGGACTTAACAGAAGAAGAAGAAGGGACCTCAAAGGGGAACATAGGGGTAATACAGTTCTGGCCCTGAGTGGCATTATAGAGAGGTAATCCCTTTGTGATGATTCACTGAGTTGTTTACTATTTTGTGCACCTGAATAAAAATAAGGTAAAAACCAAATGGGAGGGGCACACTGGACTATGGAGCAGAAGGTGGGTGTTGTGGCTGGTATCTGGGGTGTGGTGCCACACCTCTGAAGAGGTGTGATTCCACCTGAGCATAAATGAGATGTAAATCACTGTTACCTTAATTAAAAAGAATAAAAAATGGGTGGACTGAAGAAGATATTTGGATTCTTTCCTCTAAATCTAAAGATTTCAGTCACAGAAGATTATGTACTTTTGACATAGTGACCTGAGCAGGTCACTCGAACATAGGGTTTTCTATGATTGGGTTTCTAGAAGCTCAAGCTAGTGTCATGCCATTAAGTTTCCCAAACAAACTGAGAATGGACAGAATCTCCAAAACTGGACACACTTTGGGCTACTCTTCACCAAACAACAGCCACATGTGCAGCCCAGCAGGCTCGTCACTGGCCCTCTCCACATCCAGTCCAGCCCACAGAGCTGGCCTTGTACCCAAAGGAGGAAGCCAGGCCTTGTACCCAAAGAAGGAAGGGAAAAGCCTTTCAAGTCTGCCTGATTCCCACATAAACAAAACAATCAGATCTGACACCCAAGGGGAGTAGCAGCAATCCGTTCAAAGAAAAAAAAATAAAGTTAAAAGTCCTCAGTTTCCTGGGCCCTCCCTCGTGGCACAACAGGTTAAAGCACAGCACCAAGAAGCTAGCCACAGCAGCCATTGCAGCACAAGGTCGATCCTTGGGCAGGGAGCTGACCCACAGGGCTCAGCAAACTTCTCTTGTCTCGCCTGCTGTTCCCCCTCAACAGTATATTTCAGTAGATCTGCCTGTTCTGCTCCCCACTGTGTCTCTGATGAGTCCTCTCACTGCCCACACCTCTGGCCTGTACTCCAGATCCTATATACATAAACAAAATCTTAAAAAAAAAATCCTTAGCCTCCCAAATGTGATCATGTACTCATATGACAAAGGATACTTCAGGATACTTTAGAAATCACTGAATGTTAGTATTGATTTGTCAAGCTTGATGGAACTTTAATTTCCATGTCTTATTTCATTTTTGGCATATGGAAAACAGTATCTATGGGACAATGATCCCCATCCATTCATTCTTCTGTTGATTCTCAAAGAGTAATTAAATACTATCCCTCAAATTAATAGTAAAGCTGACTACCAGCTTGAGAATGTGCAACACAAGAGGTGCCAGGAAACTGTAACAGACGCCAGTGGGACTGAAAGATATTTAAAAATATATATTTTATGCAGCAAAAGTTTTTAACACAGAGAATAATGAACACAGCAGAACATTTTAAAATAATAGATATCAGGATTTAACAACTCACGGAAGGATGGCAACATGTTTAAATCCCCAAAAGAAGAGTTGTTCTAACAACTGCCTTATTTCACCTAGCCTTTCTTCCAAAATACTTGGCTAAAACGTTTGCTTGAAGTTTCTTAGGTTTTTATTTTGGTAGTAAATGCTATCCAGCGTTAGGCATGAGAAACACTGACAGAAGATACAACTTTCACCACGAGTTACCAGATTCAGCATCAACATACAAGGAAGTCATGGATGATGGCTCTGATCATGTCTAATTAATCTGCTTCATCCTGACTTCAGAACAACTCTAAAAAACAACAGGTTGACACAGAAATGAAAAACTGAAATTCAAGATAGTTCAATAAGTAGAGAATACACAATCACTGATTTTAATATTTGATGTTCTAAAACTCAAAACATGTATCTTCAGCTCTCATTTAATTTCTTAGAGGCTTCTTCCTCTTACTCTCATTTGCAGATCACCTGGGTTCCTTGGTTTTTCCATTTTCCCACTTGCCTCTCAAAATAAAAGAGAAAAAATAATAGCAATCAGACAAAACTGTACAATAAACAAGCCATTTTCCCCCAGACCTAAGCCCAAACTGTCAGGTTCCAGAATAGCATGCCACAGAACCAAAAGCAGAGCAAAGCTCTCTCCTTTAGCAAAAGGACAGTTCACCAACCTGAAGAACACAGTTGGACACTTGTCACATACCCCACCCTTCAGGTTTCCCCACCCCCCACCCCCAGATCCCCACCCAAAGACTGAGGACTCCCAACTATGCAGAGAGGGGTTCCCAGTGCCACAGGTTTGTGCTGGGGGCTCCAAAAACACCCATATGTAGCTTCTTCATGTACAACAATATCACGCCCCCAAATTTACATTTGGAACCAAACCAAAATATCACAGAATTCTACAGGATATGGTGTTAAATTTTTAGCAGTAATTATGAGCAGCACTCTCCAGAGAGAAAGACTAAGTTCTATCACTACATCAGTTTGACTTCGGCTCCGTTTTAATGTTAAAAAAACGCAGAAGATACAAAACACAACTGCTCGGTGCAGAGGTTCCCTGAGCATTGGGAGAGCAGAGAAGAGGTCTTCAAAGCTTCAGAAGTGCTCTTGAAGTTTGGACACAGTTTCATTTCCTCTTGGAAATCATTTGTATAATTGTTTCCACCCCCCAAATGCATTACTGGAATTCTAAGTTCTCACCATACAGATGTTTGGCCAAAGTAGTCATCACAAAAAATTGTTAAATTCTGGCTCACTTTATGATGGACAACCTCACTTACACTTCAAAAGAGACTGGGGGTTTACTCTGCAGTGGCCCACCCATACTTAGACATAGAACAAAAACAAAAATAATCTGACTTTCATTTCAATATTTTTTTTTCCTCCAGTAAACCTGTTCTGGCAATTAAAATCAATTCCAATTTCTACTTCTGAAGCCTTTATGCTTTAATCTTAAGAAAATGAAGGGAATTAAGTAAACAAAACCTGAATCCAAATTGCCTGCAGCTACCACATATTAAGCAAAGAAGTGTGGCATAAACTAATAAATATTTCATCTATATGTAAAATCCTTTTTCACAGAGCATTCACCTACCTTTTACTCAGCTTTTCAGTTAGGACTGAACTTCATGGAAAACTCCACACACTATGCACCTTTCTTCCTAGAACTTCAAGGTCCTTAAGAAGGAGCCGAACTTTCTAAACAGGAAACTAATGCGTACAGGCGGAGCCATTTTCCTCAATGACACCAGAACCCAAAATTCCTGGCATTCCCCAACCATAAGGTCAAGGCTGCATAGTCATATACCTTCCATGTGGGTACTGGCTGTTCAATTTAATGCGGATTTAACATGAAACTTAAAACAAAACTGCCTTTTTTTTTTGCAGTTTAATCAAAGTGACAACTGTGAAAGAAAAAAAGATTTTGACATGCTCAGTGCTAGACTCAACCCAGAAAAGATTCTCTTTCTACTTCATACCCTTTCACATATTCTAAACTACCTGCAGCAATGTCAACAAGATGGTATACTAAAAAAGCAGCTGACTTTTAAGTGCATAAATCTCAATGCACCAGGTCACCTGAAGCAGACATTCCAATTACTTCACTCTGACAGATTTAATTATGAGGAAAAAATAACAAACACATGCCAGTGAAAACTGAATTTATTCATAAATACAAAAACTTAGTGTTAAAAATCTAACAGAAAAATCTGATGTTTTTACTAAGGGCCCTGAAACTTGCAATACCCCCTTTGCCTCATTCTCTGCCTGAACCACCGAGCAGAGCAATTAATTATGACACACCTGATGATGAGGACATGGGTCCACAAGTTGACAGTTTTCTAGATGGCACCTCAGTCTGTCAGGTGCTTCTTACGTGGGTACATCTCCAGCGTGTTAGGTAAGACTGCTCCCCCGCACATACGCTAACCCCGGGAAGCCACTGCCATTTCAGAAACACACCACCTTTTCTTGTGATGGAAACACTTCCATGTTGCGGGAAATAAGAGTTCATACTGTTCATTACTCAAGAGAAGCTACCGTTATTGGAACGGTGGAGAAATGATGAGTTACTGAGCTCAGCTCAACAGTGAGACAAAAAAAAGATTTCCCCTAGGACCCAGAACTGCAAAACTCAGTGGTTTTATGGAGTCATCTTTTAGGTATTCATATACCATTCAGGATGAGAAAATGAATCCCAGGCTTAAGGCGCCATAATTCAGGATGCCTTCTTGCAGGGTTTGATCTAACTATAAGCAAAAAAAAAAAAAAAAAAAAAAAAAAGTTTCTAAAGCTTTATGTTCAAGCAATCAATTGAACCCTGGGTTCAGAAATTAGCAGGGGAAACACGAGCCATCACTGAATTCCACAGGCCAAACAGGCTTTCCTTGGATGACCGAAGTCTCCAAAGTTAACACTCCAAGGAGTTACTACCCGCAGCCTGAAACTTCACTGTTGTGACTAGGAAAAAACGCTCAGTGTTTGTTTTCCATTATACTGTGGCGCTATAGCAACCATTCGTTCTGTCTTTACATCTGCTTTTCCCTTTTTTGAGGGCCATTCCATTCAAGAAAAATAACTGTTAATTTTACTTGGTGACCCCTAATATGTCTGTGTCAGGCATACTGGGCACTGTTTATAGATTCTAAGCACTATCGGCGATCAGCTTTTGGACACCAGCAATTGTTTTGCATGGAGAGAATCCGCTGTATTCATGTCTACATTCAGATACTGGTTTTACAACTTTTTTGCTGTTAGGCTTGGAGCAGAGACTGCTCACACATTAAAAAAAAGAAATGAGTGTGTGTGGGGGGGGGGAGTTAATTTAAAAGGTCACCAGATATTACAGGTATGTTGCAAAAAATGCAAAAGAGGAGCCTGGAGAAGTGGTTCTCAGTTTCTGGCCTTCAGAACACTTTACGTCCTTCTATTACTAAGGACTCCAAAGAGCTTACCTTAGAAAATTCTGGACAACACAGAAATATACACACACATTCTAATGGTTACCATGTGGCCTCTAGAAAACTGCAGCATATATGTAAGAAAACGAGAGTACATCAGGCCATTATATCGCAGATTCCCCTAAAAGAATCTCAGGTTCACACTTTGAGAACCACTACCTTCAAGTACCTTCTACAGAAAGCAGAGAAGCTGTCAAAGATGACTAGAATCAAAAGGATTCTGGGGCTAACACAAAGGGGATCCCACTAATGAAAGGCTGGTCAATTTTAACAATAATAACAATAATAAAATTTTAACAATAATAAAATACAAAAAGTGAAATGGGTGAAAACACCTGTATTTTAAAACTCACACATTCTTAATGAATCATATCTCTCTTCTCTGTCTCCCATTAATATGCTAATGAAGTCAACTAATTACTTTTAAAACTAATTAAAAGTAATAAATTAAAGGAAAGACAGGTGTATTTCCTACCATTTCCTATCTATACAATGCACCTCAGCAATCAAAAATTGATGAGCCGTAATTTCTCTATAGAAGTGTTTTCACTAGCAAATTAAGAAATGATTGAAAGGAAATGAAGCAAGATTTTAAAACCCTAAAGGGGACCTCCCTGGTGGCGCAGCGGGTAAAAGCGCAGCACTAAGAAGCTAAAGCCACTTCCGCATCAGTTCGATTCTCACCTGCCCGGGAGGTGACCACATGGCCCGGCAGACCTCCCCTGACCCGCCCGCTGCTCCCCTCAGCAGTGTACCTCATCAGTCAGTCTCTTCTGCTCCTCATTCTGTCTCTGGTGAACCCTCTCACTGTTCCTGCACTTCTGGCCTGTACCCCAGTTCAGTATGCATAGTGAAAAAAGAAAACACCCCAAACAACAACACCCTGAAGGACTGTTTGATTTAGAGAGCAACAATCACTGTTAATATCTTCCCTGGCTTCAATTATTTCACTTAGCACATAAATGAAAGAATATGTGCACCAGTGACTATTAATAATTAAACATGAAAAAAGAAAAATGTTGGAAATTTGGCATGGATAATTGTTATGTTTTTCACATGGGTCTAATTAAACGTGATTTAGACAGCTTACTGCCTTTTTTAAACCCCGCTATTAAATAAACAAACAATAGCAAGTATAAAAACAGAAGCTGCCACTTCCCCGATGCTTTCTATACATTGTGGAGGGTGCCTTGGCTAGACAAAGTCAAAACGACTCAATATAAGGCAGGGTGACCTTGTAGTGAAGAGTGGGCGCTCCAGACTGGACTGGCCAAGATAAAAATGGCTTATCTGCCATTTACTGGTTGTGTGGCCCTGGGCAAGCTGCTTAGCCTCTCTCTGCCTGTGGGGTTCCTCCTCTGTAAATAGTCATTGGGTTGTTGTCATAGCTGAGGAGAGAAGTGGGAAATGCTGAGGGTGACGCTGCTGGTACACTACTCTATACACACTACCTCCTGTGATAACTATCACCTGGTCAACTTTTTTTCAACTCCCCCCTCCTTTTTCTTTTTTCACACAATAAACATTTTTTTTTTTTAAAGATTTATTTATTTGTGCATACAGAACTGGGGTACAGGCCAGAGTCTCAGGGGCGGTGAGAGGCTTCACCAGAGACAGAGTGGGGA